>NC_056728.1:645545318-645655318 GCF_019279795.1 Protopterus annectens
AAGAGGTAACAGACAGGGATGCCCAGTATCCATGTTAGATCAGAAGAGGTAAAAGACAGGGATGCCCAGTATCCATGTTAGATCAGAAGAGGTAACAGACAGGGATGCCCAGTTTCCATGTTAGATCAGAAGAGGTAACAGACAGGGATGCCCAGTATCCATGTTAGATCAGAAGAGGTAACAGACAGGGATGCCCAATATCCATGTTAGATCAGAAGAGGTAACAGACAGGGATGCCCAGTTTCCATGTTAGATCAGAAGAGGTAACAGACAGGGATGCCTAGTATCCATGTTAGATAAGAAGAGGTAACAGACAGGGATGCCCAGTATCCATGTTAGATCAGAAGAGGTAACAGACAGGGATGCCCATTATCCATGTTAGATCAGAAGAGGTAACAGAAAGGGATGCCCAGTATCCATGTAAGATCAGAAGAGGTAACAGACAGGGATGCCCAGTATCCATGTTAGATCAGAAGAGGTAACAGACAGGGTTGCCCAGTATCCATGTTAGATCAGAAGAGGTAACAGACAGTGATGCCCAGTATCCATTTTAGATCAGAAGAGGAAACAGACAGGGATGCTCAGTATCCATGCTAGATCAGAAGAGGTAACAGACAGGGAAGCCCACTATCCATGTTAGATCAGAAGAGGTAACAGACAGGGATGCCCAGTATTCATGTTAGATCAGAAGAGGTAACAGACAGGGATGCCCAGTATCCATGTTAGATCAGAAGAGGTAACAGACAGGGATGCCCAGTATTTATGTTAGATCAGAAGAGGTAACAGACAGGGATACCCATTATCCATTTTAGATCAGACGAGGTAACAGACAGGGATGCCCAGTATCCATGTTAGATCAAAAGAGGTAACAGACAGGGATGCCCAGTATCCATGTCAGATCAGAAGAGGTAACAGACAGGAATGCTTAGTATCCATGTCAGATCAGAACAAGTAAAAGACATGGATGCCCAGTATCCATGTTAGATCAGAAGAGGTAACAGACATGGGTGTCCAGTATCCATGTCAGATCAGAAGAGGTAACAGACAGGGATGATTAATATCCATGTTAGATCAGAAGAGGTAACAGACAGGGGTGCCCAGTTTCCATGTTAGATCAGAAGAGGAAATGCACAGGGATGCCCAGTATCCATGTTAGATCAGAAGTGATAACAGACAAGGATGCCGAGTATCCATGTTAGATCAGAATAGGTAACAGGCAGGGATGCCCAGTATCCCTGTTAGATCAGAAAAGGTAACAGACAGGGATGCACAGTATCCATGTCAGATCAGAGGAGGTAAGAAATAGGGATGCCCAGTTACAATGTTAGCTGAGAAGAGGTAATAGACAGGGATGCCCAGTATCCATGTTAGATTAGAAGAGGTAACAGACAGGGATGCCCAGTTTCCATGTTAGATCAGAAGAGGTAACAGATAGGGATGCCCAGTATCCGTTTTAGATCAGAAGAGGTAACAGACAGAGATGCCCAGTATCCATGTTAGATCAGAAGAGGTAACAGACAGGGGTTCCCAGTATCCATTTTAGATCAGAAGAGGTAGCAGAGAGGGATGCCCAGTATCCATGTTAAATCAGAAGAGGTAAAAGACAGGGATTCCAAGTATCCATGTTAGATCAGAAGAGGTAACAGAGAGGGATGCCCAGTTTCCATGTCAGATCACAAGAGGTAACAGACAGGGATGCCTAGTATCCATGTTAGATCAGACGAGGTAACAGACAGGGATGCCCAGTATCCATGTTAGATCAGAAGAGGTAACAGACAGGGATGCCCTGTATCCATGTTAGATCAGAAGAAGTAACAGACAGGGATGCCCAGTATCCATGTTAGATCAGAAGAGGTAACAGACAAGGATGCCCAGTATCCATGTTAGTTCAGAAGCGGTAACAGACAGGGATACCCATTATCCATTTTAGATCAGACGAGGTAACAGACAGGGATGCCCAGTATCCATGTTAGATCAGAAGAGGTAACAGACAGGGATGCCCAGTATCCATGTTAGATCAGAAGAGGTAACAGACAGGGATGCCCAGTATCCATGTTAGATCAGAAGATGTAACAGACAGGGATGCCCAGTATCCATGTTATTTCAGAAGAGGTAACAGACAGGGATGCCCAGTATCCATGTTAGATCAGAAGAGGTAACAGACAGGGATGCCCAGTATCCATTTTAGATCAGAAGAGGTAACAGACAGGGGTGCCCAGTATCCATGTTAGATCAGAAGAGGTAGCAGACAGGGATGCCGAGTATCCATGTTAGATCAGAAGGGGTAAAAGACAGGGTTTCCCAGTATCCATGTTAGATCAGAAGAGGTAACAGACAGGGATCCCCAGTTTCCTTGTTAGATCAGAAGAGGTAACAGACAGGGATGCCCAGTATCCATGTTAGATCAGAAGAGGTAACAGACAGGGATGCCCAGTATCCATGATAGATCAGAAGAGGTAACAGACAGGGTTGCCCAGTATCCATGTTAGATCAGAAGAGGTAACAGACAGGGATGCCCAGTATCCATGTTAGATCAGAAGAGGTAACAGACAGGGATGCCCAGTATCCATGTTAGATCAGAAGAGGTAACAGACAGGGATGCCCAGTATCCATGTTAGATCAGAAGAGGTAACAGACAGGGATGCCCAGTATCCATGTTAGATCAGAAGAGGTAACAGACAGGGATGCCCAGTATCCATGTTAGATCAGAAGAGGTAACAGACAGGGATGCCCAGTATCCATTTTAGATCAGAAGAGGTAACAGACAGGGATGCCCAGTATCCATGTTAGATCAGAAGAGGTAACAGACACGGATGCCCAGTATCCATGTTAGATCAGAAGAGGTAACAGACAGTGATGCCCAGTATCCATGTTTGATCAAAAGAGGTAACAGACAAGGATGCCCAGTATCCATGTTAGATCAGAAGAGGTAACAGACAGGGATGCCCAGTATCCATGTTAGATCAGAAGAGGTAACAGACAGGGATGCCCAGTATCCATGTTAGGTCAGAAGAGGTAACAGACAGGGATGCCCAGTATCCTTGTTAGATCAGAAGAGGTAACGGAAAGGGATGCCCAGTTTTCATGTTAGATCAGAAGAGGTAACAGACAGGGATGCCCAGTTTCCATGTTAGATCAGAAGAGGTAACAGACAGGGATGCCCAGTATCCATGTTAGATCGGAAGAGGTAACAGACAGGGATGCCCAGTATCCATGTAAGATCAGAAGATGTAACAGACAGGGATGCCCAGTATCCTTGTTAGATCAGAAGAGGTAACAGACAAGGATGCTCAGTATCAATGTTAGATCAGAAGAGGTAACAGACAGGGATGCCCAGTATCCATGTTAGATCAGATGAGGTAACAGACAGGGATGCCCAATTTCCATGTCAGATCAGAAGAAGTAACAGACAGGGATGCCCAGCATCCATGTTAGATCAGAAGAGGTAACAGACAGGAATACCCAGTATCCATGTTAGATCAGAAGAGGTAACAGACAGGGATGCCCAGTATCCATGTTAGATCAGAAGAGGTAACAGACAGGGATGTCCAGTATCCATGTTACATCAGAAGAGGTAACAGACAGGGATGCCCAGTATCCATGTTAGATCAGAAGAGGTAACAGGCAGGGATGCCCAGTATCCTTGTTCGATCAAAAGAGGTAACAGACAGGGATGCCCAATATCCATGTTAGATCAGAAGAGGTAGCAGACAGGGATGCCCAGTATCCATGTTAGATCAGAAGAGGTAACAGACAGGGATGCCCAGTTTCCATGTTATTGAGTTTTTATATGTCTGCAGTTACTACCAGAGGCAGTTAGAATTCCACACAGAGGGGATACCAGTAGGGATGGCTGGAGCTTAAAATAGGACTTTTGGCTGATGGCATTATTTTAATATTTGTCCACCTGTTATGGACATAAAGTGATTACTTGACTTAATAGATAAATCCAGAACTTTTCCACATTATAGAGTCAATAAGCGTGAGACAAAGGTTCTGGCAATCAACACAGACCTAAAACACCTTTTAGATGGAGAAAATCAAAGTGTGTGGAAGGATAGGGAAATAAAATACCCAGGAGTATGGTTCAGAAACACCTTTGAATTTTCAGTGCAAAGAGCATTTGATCAAATGATGGTTAGCATTAAGCAGGACCTAGAAAAATGGAAATTATTAGGAAATGACCTTTATCAGAGTGCATGTTCTTTATTGGCACATACTATCACATGTTTTATATTATTTACTATCACAATCTTGAAGCCCACAAACTTGAAACCCATAATCCGAAAACAATAATATTGAATGATTGAAATACTGTAGACTGCAGTATCAAACTCCCGAACTATCACACCTGCAAGACTCATGTTATCACCCCACTGGTAGGGGGATTCAATATTCAAGATTTTTAGACATTATGGTCTTCAGCTCTTTGATTTTTCTATATTATGGCTCAGGATTATGGATTTCAAGCTTGTGGCTTCAGGACTTTGATAGCAAACTGTTTTAAGCATTGGGCAAGCATTTTGGGTACCATCTAGGAAAGTCTTAATAGTTAAAATAACAGATTAGATGAGTGATTCCATATGATTAGAGGAAAAAAAAACAAGAGTTAATTGGGATAAAGTATTGATTCCAAGGGTTCAAATGGATTTGGGGGTGTTAGCTATCCAAAACTATTTAAAGATGATTCAATTAGAGTTCTTTACCAAATGTCAGACTGATGGGTATGAGTTTATTTGGAAACATGATCTGGGAGAGAGACGCAGGAATACTGAGCAAAGACCTGCTAGAAATGTATTGGGGATAAGGACTACCTAGTTGGGGAAACACTTAATAGATACTCTCAGTAAAAAGATGAGCAAGCATTTTATGGGCAAGGAATTAAAAAAAATGGGCAAGTATAATCCTACTATTGGGAAGGACAGTGACAGATAAAAAGTGAGCTACAGCTGCCTGGCAGTGGGGGAGCCAGCAGATAAGATAAAACATTAGACACAATAGAGACATTTGACTGGGAAGAGGTTAGAGAGAAACTGGTCTCCCCGATAACTTACCACTAAAGTAACAGGAGCTGGTAAGAAAGATTCATCTTGCTAATAAGTTATGGATTCTGAAGCAAGACTGGTGTCCATTGGTAACTGGATTTTGGCAGGCATTTACGGTAGAAAGACATGTAATATCAAATGATTATGAAACCATGCTAATGGGTGAAAATGATATAGTAAGAAAACTGCAGAAAAATTGGGAGGAACTTTTGGGGGTCCCCAAAGAGGGCGAACAACAGGAGCAGATGAGCAGGCTCCCAGGTAAATAATAAAATCAAGAAGTCTTCACATGGAAATGTTTCCATAAGGATTTCTGTATACCAC
Source organism: Protopterus annectens (assembly GCF_019279795.1). Lineage (NCBI taxonomy): Eukaryota > Metazoa > Chordata > Ceratodontiformes > Protopteridae > Protopterus > Protopterus annectens. The sequence goes on from NC_056728.1 coordinate 645,550,688, forward strand.
ATAAATTAGCAAGGATGTTTCCAACCATACATGGGGACTGCTAGAGATGCAGAACATGTGAGGTAGGAGACTAGAGGCATATTTTATGGAGATGTTGGAAACTGAATCAATACAAGAAAAACCTATGTGCATTAATCCAAAAAGTAACACAGTGGAAGTTATTTTAACAGAAAATTTATTTTTTCTTTGGACTACTAAAATATTTAAGTCCAGAAAGCAGACTTTTAGAGGTATCATGGATAATATCATAAAAGAACTAGCAACTACAGAGGCTGCAGGAGCAAGTTCTAAAATAAATCACAACAAGCCAAAAATGAATTAAAACAGTGTACAGTATTTAATAAAAAGGTGGGCACTTTCACAGTACAAAGACCATTTCATCAGATCTTTTTTTTATTAAATACCATGCACTGTTTTAATTCATTTTTGGCTTAGTATGATTTATTTTGGCACTTGCTCTTGCAGCCTTGGTAGTTGCTAGTTCTTCTTTTATGCCATAGCTCTCTTGTCTTAGCAACTTTTATCTAGTGGACTACCCCATTTTTGTTTATCGTGAATAATATTTCTGATAGTGAAGAAAGAAATAACAAGAAAATGGAAAAAGCTCAAAAGTGCAACTATTCAGGAAGAAGAGACCCTACTATAGCAAATCCGTCAAGAAAAGGAATTGAAATAAAAAGGGAGGAGAAGTTTTAGAGACAGAAGGTGGCCATGGTTACAGTATGAAGAGGATTCCAGTAGGTAGCTCTAAAGAGGTAGGAGGGGGTTGTAAATGTATACATTACTTATTTTAAATGTTGTGCCGAATTTGACTCAGAAGGGAATTGATACATGTAGTGGAAGCTAGGTTAAAAAGGGACGTGATGATTAGTGAACAGCAGTATGGTTTCATGCCGGGAAAGAGCACTACAGATGCTATGTTTGCTCTGAGAGTGTTGATGGAGAAGTACAGAGAATGTCAGAAGGAGTTGCATTGCGTTTTTGTACACTTAGAGAAAGCATATGACAGGGTGCCTAGAAAGGAGTTGTGGTATTGTATGAGGAAGTCAGGAGTGTCAGAGAAGTATGTAAGAGTGGTACAGGATACATACGAGGATAGTGTGACAGCGGTGAGGTCTGCAGTGGGAGTGATGGATGCGTTTAAGGTGGAGGTGGGGTTACATCAAGGATCAGCTCTGAGCCCTTTCTTATTTGCAATGGTGATGGACAGGTTGACAGACGAGATCAGACAGGAGTCCCCATGGACTATGATGTTTGCAGATGACATTGTGATCTGTAGTGAGAGTAGGGAACAAGTGGAGGAGACCCTGGAGAGATGGAGATATGCTCTAGAGAGAAGAGGAATGAAGGCCAGCAGGACTAAGACAGAATATATGTGTGTGAATGAGAGGGAGGATAGAGGAATGGTGAGGATGCAAGGAGTAGAGATGGCGAAGGTGGATGAGTTTAACTACTTGGGGTCAATAGTTCAGAGTAATGGTGAGTGTGGAAGAGAGGTGAAGAAGAGAGTACAGGCAGGATAGAGTGGGTGGAGAAGAGTATCAGGAGTGATTTGTGACAGACAGGTACCTGTAAGAATGAAAGGGAAGGTCTACAAGAGGGTAGTGAGACCAGCTGTTATATGGGTTGGAGACAGTGGCATTGACAAAAAGGCAGGAGTTTGAGCAGGATGTGGCAGAGTTAAAGATGTTAAGATTTGCACTGGGAGTGACGAGGGTGGACAGGATTAGGAATAAATATATTAGAGGGTCAGCCCAGGTTGGAAGGTTTGGAGACAAAGCCAGAGAGGCAAGATTATGTTGGTTTGGACATGTGCTGAGGAGGGATGCTGAGTATATTGGGAAAAAGATGCTAAGGATGAAGCTACCAGGTAACAGGAAAAGAGGAAGGCCTAAGATAAGGTTTATGGATGTGGTGAGAGAGGACATGCAGGTGGCTGGTGTGACAGAGCAAGATGCAGAGGACAGGAAGAAATGGAAACAGGTGATCCGCTGTTGTGACCCCTAACAGGAACAGCCGAAAGAAGATGATGATGATGATGATGAAGGGAATTGATGCATGTTAGCAGACCATTTCATAGTTAATCATAAAACCTTGCTACAGCCTGTAAGTTGTAATATTGGATAGAATCTAATAAAGGAAATGCTGTTTAAAAATTAAAAAAAAAGTTTGAAAGCAATGTGACTCCTAGTTCTGGGCTGGCATCAGATATATAATGACAACTGGCATCTGACTCATACATGAAAATCTGGGCAGCTACTAGCAGATGGTATTGCTGAAAAAAATGTGTGAAAACATTACAATCAGAGCTATTATTCTTTGCTTTTTCTGTAAACTTTACCCCATTACTTTTTTAAAGGTCAGTATATTTACAACAGATTTGGAAAAAGCTGTCTGTTGGGCCTAACATGCTTTATGACAGGCTAATAATAAACTCCAATGCCAAGGAAAGATAGGGTGAATAAAATCAAGACTGGAAACAATTTATCACCCAATAAAAACACCATGGTAGGCTACTGTATTCATAAACAGCGTGTAGTCCCTCAAATGGGTCTTGCACAGGGTTCTGGCCATCATGTGCATGACTGAATCAGGACAGAAGCTAACCATGCACGGGAGGCAAAAGAAAACACATCACTACATGCATACACTCACACACTCTTGATCATACACTTGAGTAAAAGATGGATCCTGCATCCATGATCCTCTTGTTTATGCAGTGGTGGAATCATGTCATACTGCCTGTATAGATTTGCAGTGCATTTTCAGACATTATATTTCCTGGACTGAAGTTTTCTGGTGTTGCCTGTGTTATCTCTATGGGTATCAGGAAATCCATGAGCAGGAGTTATCCAGTTTTCTGTGCGGTTTGTTTATTGGAGACTGCCAGGTGGTGGAGAGTACTTATTGTGGTGGTCGCAGTTACCTGTTGCAGGTCTGAGAATGACAATTGGGTCTAGGTAACAGAGATGATGCATAAAGAGATCAGGAGTGCATAAGGTGTGATGTACACAAGTAGATGGAAAATGAGGTCTGCAGATCTTTCACAAACTGAGGGAATGGACGAGGTCAAAGTTTGGTGAGCCTTAGTTATTAACTTATTCTAAACAATATTTTTTGACATGTTTTCTGCAATAGGAGTGGCTTACATTTTGCAACGCTTCTGTAATAACCTTCATGTACATCACAATTTTCTTTCTGAATCAAGCCTACAGTGTTCTAGAAATTACCAGAGATCATTTAAAAGTGATTTATCAATGAAAAGTATATACCTAACTCAGTATCTAGTAATGGTACTCAAAACAGCAAAATATATAAAAGCAATCTTCACTTACTGTTATAATAACTACAGATGTTGAACATATATTTTCTAAATGTTAAGGTAATTTTAACAAAGTGCTAGTGTTACGGTACACCTATTGTGTGTGTTGTACACAACATGATCTGCAGTGGTAATACTTATTCATTGTTTGTTAAATGGGTAAGTGAGCTTCTCTGAAAGACCCTTTTTCAGCCACCACCCAAGCCAAAGGCAATAGTACAGATTATTAAAACAGAACAGAGGATTTGTACATAATTACATAGAATTGATTGTAGTACTTACATACTATGGGGCACAAAAAAAAAAAAAAAAAACAATGTAATGGTGTATAAAAAAAATCAGTGCAGTTCAATGAATATTATAAGCAAAAATCTAGAAAATTATCAGTGAATACACCTTTCCTAATGAGATAAATTCAAATGTTTTATTCCAAAATGCTCGGCAAAAAATCAGACTGGTGCTGTTCCTTAATAACATTAGATAACCAAGTTTAAAATGATATCTAAAGTCATTTAAACTAAAAAAATAATTAAAACACTTAAAAACAACTATGAATTCATAAAGTATTCTGTTTAACCAACCCCTTCAAAAAAAAAAAAAAAAAAACAATAGAAGATAACTGCCACAAAATGCATTCCATTCTGGAAGACGGTGCTTTATTGATTTTGTACTGATATCATTTTTTTTATCAGTTTTAGTCTAGTATTATGAAAAAAACATCACTAATGCTTAGTTGATTTCTAATTCCCACCCCATGGTGTCTAATTCTACATGAAAGCCTCATTGTAAACATTTATGTTTATACAGTGGATTATCTTTAACTGCCATCTAGCTTATCACATGTTTCTTTCATTGTGAACTGTGGTTATATATTTAAGCTGTCTGTCTTCTAATATGCATCTTCCTTTCTCATCACTGGTGAGAACTGGTGTGACTGTGATGAAAGAATTTAGTGCAACATTCTTTCATCTAATAAGATAAAAGTAAAATATGCTTAGGCAACACTGACTTACCAGACAGATGACATTTTATATGAAATTGTGAATACAGATGCCATCGCCACAAAGCAGCTTGTCTGGATTTTTGAAATACTCACACTTCAGAAGTAGTATGCTTTGGAATAAGAACTTGCCAGCCCACCTCAATAATTATCAATGTGCTAATATAGGTAAACTGCCCAGTGATAGGGTAAAATGCCTCAGATGTGACAAAAAATTATTGGAATCCATCCAGACCGTTTAACACCTAGCAGCTTTAGCATGCTACGTTAAGTGGGGGGAGGGCTAAATCATACAATTATCCATAAAATAGTTATTTCTTTCACAGAATAACTCTGTAATACTCCTAGTGAGTATCATTTACCTTGGCAAATAAGGTGTCTAAAATGGTTTTGTCTATCTACGCTTGATCATGGAGGGGGCATTTATTAAGTTTCCTTAGAGACTAAAATGCTTTAGCCCTGATTACCCATCTACTGGCAGAAAAAGCTGCATGGCCACTCCACCAAAATAAAGCCATCTTGTTTACTGAAAGATACAATGCTGCAGAGCTCACTGCTTCATCTAGTACGTACAGAAGAACATTACAATGTAAATAAACTTTACATAAACATTATAAGTGTTTTAATTGTTTAAATCGTTAATCTCAGGTTTTTAGCAATGCGTTAAATAATTACCATCTATGTATATTTGTATAATGCTTTTTTAATGTCATGTACTTTTGTCTGCTCTGCACATGAAAGGTTTGCAGATTATGTGATTGACTATGTTGTTGTTATTGTTGTTGTTTGTCTTTCGGCTTTTCCCGGTTAGGGGTCGGCGGGTCTCCACAGCGGAACTCCAGTCCGCTAATGATTGGCAGTAGATTTTCACGAATGCCAAGGTGCCAGCTCAACGTCCAACCTTCAACGAAGGCACGCCCATTTACGCATGTCTTTCAAATGCCCACCCAACCGCGGGGAGGACATGAAGACTCCACACAGAAGGCACTCCCCACACTCCAGTTGAGAATCGAATGGTAGAACCTCTTGCTGTGAGGCAACAATGCTACCGCTGCACCACCATTTTGTGATTGACTATGAAGGGTGAAAATAGGGAGAAAATGTTACTTATCAGGGGACGTAGCAGTTGCCAAAATCTGGGCTTAATGATTGTGTTATTTTTAGATATGCAGTTAAGTGCAAGCCTGTGAAACATATAATGGTTATGTAATTTTTTACTGTAAAGTTCTTTAATACTTATTAAATTCATCTGTATCTTGTTTTTATGTTATCATGGTATGTGACTGATTTTCTCTTTTTAAATTCTATTTTGTGTATATGTATCATAGTTTAATGGAGTCTGTTGACATATTTGTGAGATAAAAGTGCTTACTATAAGATTTAATAAATGTTCTTTAGTGTGCTAATGTCAGCTACTGCACTTTTGACAGATGTTTTTAATTTGTGTTTTACTCTATAATCATAATGTCTTTTTTTTGGCAAATGTCATGATTCTACATTTATTGACATTAAAGGTGATCTCGTTGGCTGCAGTAGATATATCATTTTTAAAGACTTTTCTTGGAGAAAAACATCTCATTATCTTTTTACTAAAGTAATTATGTTAGACAGTTTTGTGTTATCAACATATTCAGTTATCTAGAATCCATTTCCAATTTTTTATGTCTGAGAAAAATAGATCAGAAAGAAGTGATTACAGAGCCCTGTGGAACATCATTGGTAACTCTTTTGGGATAGACAGAAAGCTCAATGTGCCCTAACTGATTGGGTTCTTCTGCTTAAGCAGTGTTTGACTCAATGCACTGAATTTGGTGCTTTAATCATGAATTATTCAGTGATGTAGAACTGTGTCTAATGCTTTGAAACATCAAGATAAGCACCGTGGTTCATCAGTCCATCAAGTACTGTTGTTGCCTTTTGAAAGACTGACACAGGGTTTGAAAGACAAGATCTCCTCTTAATAAGCCCACGGCCTCCTTTGTCTAAACACAGCTGAGACTTTGTTCCATGATTTTACATAGAATACTACTCAGGTTGATAGGCATAAAATGTCTGTGTCTGTGAGCAAACTAGTACCTGATTCCTACTGTAATCTTGACACTCAAAACATTGAGTGCCAAAATACAAGAAAAAAAGACAGAAACCATAGGAAAAGAGTGAATGCTGAACACTACTCTCTTCCTTCTTTTTTTGAAGGGTGAGAACCCCCCCCTGCTCTCTGATGTGGGGGCAACCTTCCCACATAACCCAGACTTATGTTTTCTGAGAAACGGCAGTCTCAAACATAGTATATGTAAGTCTGTTTTTTTGACCGCTTTGTCTTAGCATTTCAGCACATGCTCTTTCGGCTGCCAACATTTCATATGGTTACTTCTGTTACCACTATATACTGTCACCATAGGTCCAGGATGGGCCTACAGACTAAAATGTTGTTAACATGATTAACTTGGGGATAGTTTTCTTGATACTATAAAGGAAACTACCAAGTTTATTGTCTGGCCCTAAGGAGCTTGCATTTGTGATTTTACTTGTCCTAGCAGTTATTGCATCTGGAATTAAATAAGGGATTCCTCCCTTGTCCCTATAGTGCACCTACATAACTCTTAAAGTATATTCGTCATTTTCAGAAGCATCATTGTTTTACAATAAATTTAATGTCCCCTTACACTCCTCACGTTAAAGTTGCAAGTGGGTTTGCAAAAAATGAAATTTATAGTGTGTTTTTTTTTTGTTTCATTGTTTACTTAGTTTTTCTCTATAACCACACCCAAAAAATAATAATATGGAAGGTATTAGACAATATTTACTTATAACCACAAAGTATTATGGATAAGTAAAACAACTTGCCTCTTTAGAGGAGTAGCTTCTTACTTACATTATGGTTTCACTCCTAGATCATAATATGTTAAATTTCAATCTGTGGTGTTTCACCTGCAAGAATTTGTTTGCAATGTCTTTCTAGGAAGTAAAAAACTCCAGTTGATGCATTTAGCATGGAAATGCAGAATACTATATATCAGCTTAGGCTATGAGGCATTGTGGGTTCAGTCTATCAAGATTCCATGGCATGGATTTTCAACGCTAAGAAAAAAATCTGGGGAGACATCCATATCAACAAAATAAATTGCAAAATCAATACACTTTTTTGCAAATATCTGCATAATTTGGTATTGCATATGTCAAGGAGGTTATATTCAACTTAAAGGGTTTGTTACTTACTCTTGCTTCAGAAAGTGACCAGTCCACTTTAATGGAAAGCTAACATTTTTCATCTTCAAGTACAGTCACTCTGTCTGGGTAACCACTTCACTTAATAGTTTATTGATAACATGTCAGATTCACAGCTTTCCCTTTCAGTTTTCATATGGTGTTGAATAATCATTTATCATTGTTTTCAACCTTTTGAGGTCAAGTGGAGTTTGCATTTAAATTGGGAAGATATGCTAAAATAAGCAAGTAGTTAGTTTCTGTATTATGTTTAATTTAGAATTGTTATGATGGCTAGTAACTTCTGAAAGCAAAACATTATCTATTGTTTCTGTTGTACAGCATTATTCGTTTTGTGATTCACAAAAAAAAGTTTTCTATTCTGTTTACTTGCACATTTGTGCTTTACTACATGTTTTTATGAAGGCTTCCCTACTCATGATCTGGTGTAAAAGGATGAGGTTCAACTTATTGAGTACTGTTCCCAGTATGTAACTCATTGATCACTGTTCCTCAGTATGTAACTCATTGAGTACTGTTTCTCAGTATGTAACTCATTGATCACTGTTCCCCAGTATGTAACTCACTGAGTACTGTTCCTCCGTATATAACTCACTAAGGACTGTTCCCTAGTATGTAACTCACTGATCACTGTTCTCCAGTATGTAACTCATTGAGTACTGTTCCCCAGTATGAAACTCATTGTCACTGTTCTCCAGTATGTAACTCATTGAGTACTGTTCCCCAGTATGAAACTCATTGTCACTGTTCCCCAGTATGTAACTCACTGAGTACTGTTCCCCAGTATGTCACTCACTGAGTACTGTTCCCCAGTATGTAACTCATTGATCACTGTTCCCCAGTATGTAATGTAACTCATTGATCACTGTTCCCCAATATGCAGTTCATCAGTCACTATTCTCTACAGGGAATCTCTACTAGGATTATTTCATTTGTGCCTTCGTCTTTTTTTCTTTTTCCTCCACAGTTGTGCGGCCATAAAGTTAGCATATGTAAGTATTGGAGGGGGGGGGGGGGGGCACTCTGCCTGTTTTTTTTCTTTCTTTCTTTTTTCTTTGTTTCACTTGTTTTGTCTTGTGCTGTTCATCTGACTGAATCTTTGGCTATTTCTTTCCTGTCAGCTGAAGCGTAAACCATTTTACTGTTGATTAAATGCTACAGAACCATTCAAGACTGTATCATGTGCAGATTTATTTTTGTCATTGAGGACAGTATGTCAGTTCATAAATTCATAGATTAGTACTAGGCTAACTGCCCTTGTGAGCCATTTGAACCTAGCCAATTAACCTATGTGAGAATCAAACTTTACTCCTTGTGTCTGTAAGGTAAGCACCTTAACCATTATGCCAACCTCCCTAGTTAATTTTCATAAAATAAATTGTTGTAATTACTATTAATAAAGTGAAGGAATAATGATTTTGTTACAACTGAATGTGAATTTAACATCGGGAAGTAAATAGTGTGGGAAGAAATAGCCAGGGAATTGTTATGGCTAGGCTTGTATAGGCCCTAGGGCCGATAGCCTAGTACCAACCTATGAACCTATCACATTAGAGATGTTTTGTCAGTATGATGTCTAAAATATTGTCACCCCGAATAGAATCCCATGTGATTTGTTCCCAGTTATTTTGATTTGCATAGTCAATTAATATTTGAGAATAGTTTTAATGATGAGTGGCTTATTAAGTCAGCATTTAAGCAGTCAAACCCTGCCAATAAATTTAGGTTGTAATTCACTTTACAACTAAAGTTTAGTCAAGAAATCCTCATGCTTTGTAGGGGACATAAATAGTGTATCACAGAGGCTTATGATGTTGCATTCATTGCCACTTATATTTATTATTATATGAGCAATTTCCACATCTGAGTTTTGGATTGCTAAAACTCATTTCAGTAATAGCACAGCTATCAACATCATTCAAACGAGAGAAGCATCATAATCCTACATTTAACTGGTGAGACCTCCAGCATTTAATAAACACACCTTAACCTCTAATTGTGAGACATCATGAGGTGAGACATCAGCTTAAGAAGGTGAATCCTAGGAAGGCTGCTGGAACCAGACAACATACCTGGCAAGGTGTTGAAGGGGTTTGCTGATCAGTTATGTCTAGTACTGACAGACATCTTCAACTCATCCCTTGCTATGGAGAAAGTTCCCTTATGTTTCAAGGAAACAAGTATTGTTCCACTTCCAAAGAAACCCAACCCTACTCACCTCAGTGACTTCAGACTGGTCACCTTAACCTCAAACATCATGAAGTGCTTTGAGAGGTTTGTGAAGAAACATCTATCTGCGAGTCTGACTAAGGCCTTCGATACCAGTCAAATAGATTGACTGTGGATGCTATATCAGTCACACTACACCTTACATTAAAACACCTAGAAGGGAGGACCAGCTACATAAGGATGCTATACATCGACTCCAGTTCTGCGTTCAACACTGTGATACCGATTCACTGGTGGATAAGCTCATGAAACTCGGGATAAAGAAGCACCTATGTAACTGGACTCTTGACTTTCTGATTGGTAGACCCCAGTGGACATGTGCTGGAAACAACATCTCTCAATGCATAGTCCTGAATACTGGTGTTCCCCAAGGTTGTGTGCTCAGCCCCTTGCTCTTCACCATCCTCACCCATGACTGCTCTGCAAAACATAAGTCAAAGTATATTATAAAATTTGCTGATGATACCAGTCGTGGGTCTCATTAGTGGTGGGAAAGAACATAACTACAGGGATGAGGTGAACACTTTGATTGCCTGGTGTGACAGGAACTATCTGGACCTAAATGTTAATAAGACCAAAGAAATGATTATGGACTTCAGGAGAAAGGCAACAGTTCACCAACACACACTATCAAAGTGGAGGTAGTAGAGAAAGTCAAAACAACCAAGTTCCTGGGCCTTCACATCTCTGATGACCTCTCCTGGGATGCTAACACCAACCATATAGTCAAGAAGACTCAACAGAAGTTTCACCTCCTCAGAAAGCTTAAAAAGGCCAGGCTCCCACTGTCTGCTCTTACCACTTTGCACAGGGGAGCTATTGAGCGCATCCTCACTAGCAACCTTATAGCATGGTTTGGCAACTGCACAGTTGCTGAGAAGAAGAAACTACAGAGGTTGGTGAGGCTGGCTGAGAAAATCCTGGGCACAAACCTCTCTTCTGTTCAGGAGCTTTGTTTTACAAGAGCAATAAAGAGCCCCCAAATACTTGCTGATTCGACCCATCTGACCCACAACTGATTCTCACAACTTGCGTCTGGAAGGCGGTACCACAGCTTCTACTGTAGGACTACCAGAGTCAGGAAAAGTTTGTACCTACAGCTGAAGGCTTATTAATATGGACACCAAACATAATACCTGATATAGTAAAGCCTCTTTTTTTTCATTTAATTCCACTGCTCTGAGTAATTACCAGCAGCATTACTATTATGCAATATGATGGCTATGCCAAATCACGTCTAAGGTTAACAAGTGCAATATGGTAACTAAACAGCTGCTGTTCACTAAGTCTTTATTTATTCTCTCTCGTAACACTGTATGTGTTTGGTGGTAGGTATTTATTCATTATTTATCACTGGATAATGGGTATTAAATGTGTTTATGTAATGTGAACTACCTCTTGCATGTCATATGTGTTGTTATTTTCTTTCTGATGTTATTCTTTGATACCGTACATATGTTATTTGCACTGCATTTCTCTCGTGAGCTGACATTTGTAATTTTGTTTAGGCTGCACTTGTGTGGTCCTAAATGACAAAAACATTTCTTTGAATCTTGAATCTTTGAATCCTTGAATTGCATTTATCTTCTGTATCTTCAATTTTTTCATTACAAGAAGAAAATCAGCGCAGAAATAATTGTGTGCATGTTTATAAGCTAGAACTAACTAACAAAGTGTTTTTAATGGTTATGCATAAAATATATGGTAGCTGTATCACCGACAGAGTCTTTATCCTATATAGCTTAGCAAGGGAGTCTCCCTTAGAGCAATTAGCGAAAAGTTGTAAGCTGACAAAAAGGGACAGTTTATTTAGGTGGAAAATGCTATATGTGGGGTGATGTCATGTAGCAGACATGGAGGAATACAAACAAACAGTGCATCTCAGTCCTTCTAGGCATTTTTGTAGAAAAGCTGCTGAATATAAAAGCAATCATAGGAAGCAGTACAGTAGGAAAAATGACCTATAGCAGCATCTCCACCAGCTAGCATGACTACATATGCTAATGAATATGAACTTACATCAAGTCACTTACAGAAGGGCAGTAGATAGCTGAAGAACAATTCTAGACCAGCCTTGTTGAAACATAACTATCATATTCAAGTTTCAAACAGAGTACCGACATCTGGTATTTTGTGAAATGTTTAACACCTATCAGGGCTACTATGACTTGTACTGTCCAGCTTTCCCAGTAGATCTGTCAGCAAAAGTAGATTCATGTAGTTAGAAGTCAGCTTCATCACTCAGTTCAATGAACTAATCTCATGAAGGAATGGTTGTATGTTTATTTTCCTCCTCAGTTTCAACTTCCCTACCACTCTGCAAAATGTTCAATAAGCTTTACATCACATCATTGCCAAATATTATTAAAATCTGTGTTCTTTAGAGGATGATCCTGGTTTTGACAAGGCAGCTATTCAAAATGTTACAGTCAAATTAGACATTCTAACAATTTCAAATTATGATGTTCCTTTAGCCTAGATGAGGTTAGAAGAGTATTGTTAGAGGCCAGCAGAGGTAAATCACTAGATCCATGTTGAGCTTCTTGCTATGATTGAGGGCAAATTTGTATTAAAATGTATAATTGTCCCCAGTTTTGTTCTCACAAATGGCAAAAGTCTGCTTTCTTGGAAAACAGTTGTTATTTTTGTTGTATTAAATAAGATAAAGGAATCTCCCCCTCCACCCATATCATCCTATTTCAGTTCTACATCAGAACTACTGTACATGTTTTATGTCTTTATTGGCTTCCCAAATGTCCCTTTGATTCCTGTGCTCAGTAATACAATTAGATACTTCTACTAATGCAGTAAGCCTCTTTGTAGGAGAGACTGTTTGTGGTCCCCAGCCTCAGTGTTAACATCTTCAGAAGAGTTTGATGGGATTGTGTTTAGGGCACTAGCTTGTTTCAGTTTTCCCAGTCAGTTTGTGGGTTTACTGTATAGGATCTACAGAGGAGCCTCTGCCATACTGAAGATCCATGCTTAAGTTAAATTAGAAAGAGGTACAAGTCAGGGATGCCCAATGCCTCCTCTCTTGTATGCCCTTTATTTAAAGTATCTACTGCAATGATTTAAGTAGTCTTTGCTTCTGCAATGTTCCTTATTGGGACAACAGCATGAATCGGCTTTATTTGCAGATGATATTTTAATTTACTTGCCAGAGCCATAGGCTACTATCCCTATATTATTTGGGATCTTGCAGCAGTTTGGGCATTTGTGGGCTATAAAATCAGCATTACTAAAACAAAAGTATTCTCTATTAACATTCAGTCCTCTAATCTGTTAGATGTAATCTACTTATATGTGTCCATGTGTGTGTTGGGGGTCATGATTCTTTTTAGTACTTAGACTTGCCTGGGGTATAGTAACTGCTGTCTCCATTTTCCATGCCTAATGTGCTAACTGTGGCAGTTTTCTTAGCAGGTGGAGTAATTGTTACTTGGTGTTCAGCAAAGACTATCAGCATTTAATGTTTACTTTGTCCAAAGTACTTCAGGTCCTGCAGACCATTACTGGGGAACTTTCCTAAATTCAGTGAGGAGAAAAAATTTAAAAATTCTGTGGAAGGGTAAATTGCCAGGGTCTCATGAAGGAAATTACTCCACCTTACAAACGGAGGGGGAATGGGGGGGGGGGCAGATTTAAACTTAAATTGTAAAGCTACCCAGATGAGGTTGTTTTGTTTTCTTCTTCACCCAACTTACTCTGCTAGATTGAAGGAAGTTAGTTTGATTATATTAAATTATCTGGTGGACATATCTTTTTTATGTCATCTTGGCTTTACAGTTTTATTCTGACTGGTGTAAGCTTTTTTGGCCTGTTGCTCGGCTCTTTAAATAGGACAATGTCTCTTGGCAGTATTCCTGCATAGCATTTTCTGCCAGGATACTGTTGTTTTCACTTTGAGTTCTTCTTTGGCAAGTTTTTCAAAATTTGATCCTCAGAAATATAAGAAATTAAGCTGAGAGTTAAGAAACAGGCTTGTTGTATGTCTGGTAGTGAATGAGCACTTCATGATGTACCATTTGTTATGAACTCAGTGTTTCAAAATGCTAAGACTGAAGCATGTTCTTTTCTTTTGCATACTAACCATAGTCACAATAATGCTACTAAAATTGATGATTTAATACAAAAGTGTACTTCTAACACCTAGCTAAATCTTTATTTTTTTTTTTTTCTTTTCTTTTTTTTCCCCTCTACCAGGTGTTACATTTCAGAGTAGTGCTGCTGAAATTAAGAGCAGATAACTGGATTTTAGTATGGAGGAAGTCTCTAGTGTACATTGGGCATACCTCTCAACAGTCACTGATTTTACAGAATGTCCCTGAATTTGTCTCACAGTTTTGTTCATTTCCTCATAACATCTGTAGTTTTCTGGCAAATTGCCGAATATTTCATTCACTAAATAATGAAAGTCATTTGAGTTTGAGGCTTCATTTTCTTCAATACTATGCATGTAAATGCAACACATGTCATTCTAGTAACTTTCTAAGTTTATAAGGACGATATTTAAAATATGGCCCTGATTTTGGACTTTGTCCACCATTTTTTTTGGCTTTGTCCCTGATTGTTAGTCTGAAAGGTTGTGAAGCATGCCATCAGGATCAAATTTTAGATTTTTTTTTATTTATTTCATGGATGAATTTAATAACTGAAAAATTATAGAGAAAAGTGTTTTGCACTTATACCCCTGCCTAACACAATAACCAGACCAAATAGACAGTGCAGCCAGTTTATGGAGCACTTTAATTAAACAGTAGACAAACAGCATAAAAACTGCATCACTATAATAAATAGCATGTACAACTTTAAAAGTATGACAGAGTTAAACTGCTTGTCAGTATATTAAAGAATCACACAACTTCCCACTGAACCAACCTTGCAAACAAAGAACAGCTTGCCACTCCTCACTCAAACCTGCATCCTAACCAAATTCATAAAAGAAAGGGGAAATAGAGGGGTCCTTATCAAACAGCATACCCTAACACTGTCCCTAAAACTTCATTTACTCCAATAAACCCCTTTTAACAAACTCTTTCATCTTCTCATGACACCCTGCCTCATTTTCCTTAACTTTTCTCCCTTTCCTACATATTAAATCCATGACTTTTAACTCTTAAATTCCCTACATAGCAATATCAAGCATGTGTACAAATACAAATACATCTGCTTGGCAAACTAAATTTCAGAAAATGTCTGAGCTCCCCTCTTCCCTTATGCAATACTTTTTCAGTGTTGGCAAAAACTGCATTTCAAGGACATACTCAGACTTGGCTGTGCTTCCCAACTGAGCTCACAAGGCATTTGACATGCTAGAAAATAAAATACATATTACTGGTTACACTGGTGCTGGGGAACTGAATTTATAGTTGCAAAGCTATTTTCCCTGGATTATATATCTGAATGATGAAAGCAAATAAGTGGCTATTATTTTTAAATACTTCATCTTAACTTTTTCCACATGTACAAACATGGATCTGTAATGCAGCTTACTGCACTTTCAAACAGGAGTATAGCCAAAACACTCCATCCAACACAGAGATTCTTCACCTCCCGCCCACCCCACATTATATTTAAAAATTATAAACAACTGTTTAGCTGGTGAAATGTCAAACTTAAAAAGGTGTACTCAGTTGGATGTACAGAGTTTGTCTGTCTACACCCTGGCTATTAACTCCGGAGCACTGTAACCATCTGCATGCAAGAACTCCATATTTTATGTTGTCTGGCTGATTCTTCTGATCTCATTTAGTCACAGTTTTCACCTGCTAACTTCAGCTACTCTGTTAATTTATTAAGTCCCATACAATGACATATTTTTCTCAGAAAAATCAATTGTTCTACAGCAAATAGCTTTCCTGATTTACTCAGTTGTTGACTTTAAATCATAGTTATTCTTTTATTCAGATTCACTGCTCCACACATTCCCTGGCATCATGATTTGCACTTTACTTATTTTTTTTTCTAGAAAGAGTATTTAAGTCAACTCTCATTGGAAAACAAACCTCCCCTTAGTGAGTCATATATTTTTTAGTAAACCACTTGACTAATTTTCCATTAGTACCTGCACTTTTCATCCCACTATCATCATCTTCTTCATGGACTTGCTGGGGCTGACCAAAACCCACTCGTTGTCCATTCCTACAATAGGCAGTAGATTCTGGTAATTATTTTTCTTTGCTGGACAGAAGGGTGGTAGCACTGCCTGCTGGATAGCATTACAGCTTTGGTTGACTGAGGGACCATTTCTCTATGTTGTGGGTCTGATCTACATGAGTTTCATCATGGTTTTTAAACTGGCTGCATACAAGGAAGTTACAGTACTGTTTCCAGATTCTGTGCCATATGATTATTTAGGTTTTAATAACGAAGTTGTCTAACTGGGCTAGGCCCATTTACAGAGATCCATGAAAAATGAAAATATTCCGATAAGGAAAATAAAGCAATTTACAATGACTGACACTTAGCCCAGGTTTAGGATATCCTTGACATAAATTACCCTTGGTACCCTACTTGGTCAAGGCCATGGTAAATGGGGTAGGCCTTTCACATCCCCTTTACTATATGCATCATAAATGGATTGGGGCACATACCTGGAGTTTCAGACTTTCCAGGGATCTGGTCCCCTTTATAAATCAAGTATTTATTTGTTTAATTCCTTTTTTTTTGAAGGTTTATTCTCACGGGGTGTAGCCAACTATTAGGGCAGATGCCAGCTGGTATTCTTGCTGAATAGGGGTGATTAAGCCATGTCAGCCAATATATTCTCCTACCATACTTTTCAGATAAACCGATTGAGTTGTTAGGAATATGTTATGGTGGCAAGAATAAAGTTACATGGGAATGGAGATAGATTGGAGATGAAATGACATTTGTTATTTTGATAATGCGCACCTTTTGTTTTTCTTTGCAAAACAAAGTTCATTTGATTTTAAAACAGTGTATTAGATAAGAGTATCTTATTTAAATAATGTTTATATGTTTCCTAAACTGTTAGAAGTGGAAGTTATGGGACTGTTTTGTCAAAAATATACAGATCACAAGTGAGCCCTATTAAAAGAGGGATATTGTTCATATCAGAGAACTAGGCATTAGCCATGAAACAGTCTGTGATTTATTATAACTCATTAAGTTTGTTTTATATTTGAAATAAAATTAAAGGTTGGTAGCATGGTATATGTATTAATAAAATAGAATTATGCAAATGTTGGAGACTATGTAGGGCAGTAGATATAGAGAGATCTGATACAGAGTAAGTTGTGGTTTATGGCTATGGGAGGCAAACTGCTCTATGTAACCTATCTGAAAGTGGATGTAGTGCATTTTGAAGTACTTAAGGATTTTATTTATGAAACTAATGTTTGAGACTGCTGGAAACTGTTATCCTCTTATTCACAGGTACTAATCAGCTCCAGCAAAGGCTGGAATGGGGTCTTCTGAAAATGGTCTCAAGCTAAATGCAAAATAGTACAATTTAGTAGCATCTAGCCAAAAATTTGCCCCATTCCATATGCTATAAATGGCACTCTTCTTCAAACCTTCAAACAGATATGGTCATAAAAGACTTGGGTTCATATATGAACAACTATCTCTCTCACTCTTGATCATAATATTTCCAACTTAGTCAGGAAATCCTTCTATCTTGTCAGTTAATTTCCAATTAAATATCTTCAAGATGCAAAGAAGTCATCCCTGCCACTGTTCAATTCACTTATCAGACCCATCATTAAATACAATGCTCCCTTTGGTATGTACAAATCCAAGCATGAAGTTCAATGGGAAAGGCCACAATAATTTCTAATCAAGAACATTAAAGGCCTTAAATACTTCAAATATCTCACTAGAGTAACACAATTTTCCTTATGCTTAGTAGCATACCGTTGCAAACAGGGAAATTATCTTGCTTTTTGAGATATGAAAGACCCAGTCCTATTTGGCTTCTTATTTCATTACAAATACCCACACCAGGGACCTAAATATACACAAACAAGTGAACAACACACACTGGAAAGCTAGAGTCCTAGCTCACAGTATTCTGATCCTATGGAATAAGTTATCAGTACAACTACTTCAGTTATCTTTAAGGTTTGTCTGGATGATTGGGTGCAAAGCAAGAGTGTTTCATTCTGGATCGGGTAAAATCTGTTTCATTTGTATGCTGCTACTTCTGTCAGTGTTTGCAAAAGCAGTCAAGAGCAAAAAGCTTCATGATATCTCTCCATGATCAATTTTCATTTTCCCCGGTGATCATGCCTCCATTATCTGTGTAGGCAGACATTTAGACCAGAGTTATCACATACAGCAAGGGGGAGAGAGGGAACTCCATCCCAGTCTGCACTTTATAATAAATGAGAAGTTAATGCTCCAGTTGTGGGGTGTGTTTTTTTTTTTCTTTTTGGCCTGAAGTGGAAAGGCAAAAGGCAAGTGGTGCCATGGTGGCTTTCTGTTTGGCTGGGTTGTACACCATGATGCATGCACGCCGCAGTCAGCCCTTTGACCGGTGAGCAGGAGTTTTTGAGCAGCCACTGCACAGTCACACACAGTCACACACCTAGTTTGTAGATGTGGGAAAAGCAGTGGTACCCCAAGAAGAAGAATATACAAAAAGCAACGTACTTTACATGACTTATTTTAATAAGCAGCATTTTCGTAAGTGATTCGTCTTTTGTAGCAGTCTTTTTTATGCCTTTGGCTTAAACAAGAAAGGTAGAGAGGATGTATTAGGTTCATTAGCTTGGAGTGGTAAGTTATGGGCTTATGAGTATTTAAACAAAGACTGATTGAAACTAGTTAGGAAAATAGCTTTAACTAGGTCATAAGGAAAGTCTAAGAGGTTATCTATAGAGGTATTTAGCTGATGGTGTTTCAAACAGCTGAAGGATTATTATTGTTTCTGTTTTGCAAACTTATGTAAGAGTTTTGTTTGGTCTGTAATATTGGTTGATAGCATTTGTTTTTGAGTTTCCTGTATTTGGCTGAAAGGTGTTTATTTCTATGTTGACTAATGGGATCTCCAGTTTAATCCAGTTTACAAAGCCATGATACAGATCTATTTTGTAGTCTAATCTCTTCTAGCTGGTGCATATTTGTTGAGGATAGTTAATAGCATGTAGTTAAACTGATTGATGACAAAATATATGTTTGAGAACTTGTCAATTAATAGATTTTAATTAAAGTATGGCAGGTTGAAGAGGTAGTTTATTCCAGTTTCTAATTACTTCTGTCTTACATTAAGTAAAGAGAGATTTGCCTTTCCATATGCTGTAAACTGGATTATGTTTATTAAGGCTGTTTATTAGTAATCCACTACTAATAAAATTAAATAAATGTTAATTTAGCATCATTTTGGAGTTTGTGAGAAATGAGTAGCAAGACTTAAGAAGATAAGGAGAGGATAGGGTTAAATAGGATGGAGGGATGTTTGGGAGGAAATGAGGTAAGGGTAGAGAGGGACTTAAAGGGTTTAGGCAAGTGTAACTGGGGTAGGAGTCACATTTTTAGCATGAATTTGCTACATGCAGGGACTGCGCCCAAGATGATGGGGGTGTTGATTGGAGGTAGGCTGTGGAAGGAATTTTTTAAGTTGATATGGCAGACAAGAGATTTTTTTTTGTGTATGGCTTTGGCAGTGATTGTGTTTGGTGGTATGGTGCCAGAGGGGCTTTTGGCTGTGATTTTGGGGCACCTCTTTGTACTGTGTTGTCTCTGCTTGTTGCAGGTGGGTCTGTGTTGTGGGGGGGGGGATGGAGGGGGTTGCAGCCTTGTGCATCTTTTTTGCTTTGGTTGAATCTCTGTGTCTTGTTGGTGTGCACAGTTTTTTTTTATAGTGATACTGTGATGGATATCTTCTTCATATAGATTATTTCTTTCTAGCGTGTTGGGCTGGGACTGTTGATGGTTGGAGGTTCCCGTGTTTGAGCAGGAGTTGGTTGTTCCATCTGACAGATGACTGCTCACTGGCTTTTGGCTTGTACAATGTCTGGCATTTTGGGATTCTACTTGGAGGGTTGTGCACTGTGGCCAGATGGTGCAGTGCGCAGCTCTTCATCAACCAACAACACTTGTAAAATGGTACATTATGGTGCCTGGTAGAATGGTGCCATTGGTTTCGGACATTGATAGGCTGTTAGGACTTGAAAGGATATACATTTGTTGACCTGGTGTGGCTGATAGCCTTTTGGGGACTGGTCTCCGCTCATTGGTGTGGAATGTGAGCTTGATGGGCTGATGGGTGGCTTGGTGAAGTTGTGTGGAGTGGTGGTGAATGTCCTTGGTGGTCCCGGCCTGATGGCCTTTGTACCTTTGAATGCTGGCTTATAGCGTAACGGCTACATTCTGGCTGTTGTTGACTCATGGTTTGCGGGCTTGGGACAGGCATCATTGCTGCACATGCGCAGTTGTTGGCATGGGGTGATTGATCATTAATTGTTAGTGCTGTCTGACTTCACAGCAGTATGGAGCCTTTCACTTAAGTGGATCTAATGGGCAAGATATGCACCACTTGAGTATTAGTGCTCTTCTTTACAGTTTCTTAAAATAACTAGTTCAGATTATAGATTGGATATTAAAAAAAAAGGACATTTAGTATGGCAGGGCTGCTTCAAATGAAAAGGCATGGTAGGTACCTTTGCTAATGGTAACATAGGGTTTTGTTCTGTTGGGGATTGGGATTACATTTAGGGATTAGAGCTGCTCGGTGACTTTGGTATAATCACAGGAGGCTGGCAAAAATAATGATTGCTTCCAATGGCAATTGACTGAAATGTGAAACATACCTAGTTGACAATTACCCAGTAATGGATTAATTAGGAGTCAGTGATTCATTTGATTGTTTTGACACACCAGTTATAGGTTATGAATTCTCAAGTAAAACTTACATAAGTAGTTAAGCTGTTCTGCAGGTATTTAATTTGCTGACTCGTTAAAGAACAGAGTCACTAGCTAACATCACACATTAGGTTTTGGGGGAGGCATGCAACACGGTTTGGCTGGTATGGTTTTGCTGTTACACTAATCTGTAGTGCAGCAAGGGTTGCGGCAAAGTGATACAAAAATGTGGCAGTCTGGATAGTGAGGTGTGCTAAGCAGAGTAAAGGATACATGGAACTGTATATAAAAAAAAAAAAAAAAAAAAAAAAAAAAGTAAGCCTTGGGCTTTGCACCCTTCAAAAGATTCCTGCTACTGCAAAATCTGTTTTATTGACCTGCTGGATTGGTCAGAGCTAGATTGCTTTGAGCCTTTCCCCGCAATTTGTGGTTTGATTCGGGGTGGGGGGTTGAGAGGTATGATGTAACTGTTTGTCAGTTGAACAGTTGGCCACGTGTTTCAGTCTGTTTCTTGGGGGAGTTGTGGCTTTGTAACAAGTTATTGGAATGCCCAAGGATTGAAATCACTAAATAAAGGCAGATTACAAAAGGTATCTGGGAATGGATGAGTTTGCGCTGGCTTGGGGGGGTTGCTTGATGCTTCATGACTGTCCAGATTTTCTCAGAATGGTCAGATTTTAGGTTTTGTTTCTTGCTTATGGTGTGGTGGTTTACATTGCTGGGAAATGGTCAGGCATTTGTTTTAGTGGTTTAACCAAATGAGTGTTTGTGGCAGGATATCTTTAGTGAGGGTCATTGTTTATGCATGGAGAATTTTAATGGTATACATTTGTATTTCAGACTTTATATCAGGATCAGTCTCCTTCCAAAAGCATGGGTTGGCTAAACCTGTTGCAGCTCAGATGGTGTAGAGGTACGTTGCTGTGATTGTAGTGCACAGGGTCCATAGTTCAAGACTTGGACGTGATGACTTTAAGAAAGAAAACGCTCTGGCAACTTTTTGTTATAAGAGAAGGTTTGGGGTCAGCCTCTATTTGCACCTTTGTTCCCCATGCACCACGAGTTTGAGTGGTTGGTTGCTGCCAGCCAAAAGGAATCACTGCTCAGTGCCTTAGAATCTTGGTCTATGCAGGAAGCTTAAGAAAGGCATGAGGTTTACAAATAATGAGGCTGTTGGTTTTCAATTTCATATCCTTTAGAAAATTCAGCTAATGCAATAAGTCTATGAAGGAGCCTTAAGAAAGGTACAAGATTTGCAAATAATGAGGCATTTAGTTTTCAATTTCATATCCTTTAGGAAACTCAGCTAATGCAATAACTGCTATTCTATCAACTGTTTTATTTTAAATTGTGACTATATTTGGGCCTTTGCCTCACTTTGCCAGTGGCTTTGTCCAGATTTCTGCCTCTGGAGGGGTATACAAGGGGATTTGGTGGTGGCATTGGATTTTTGTGTGTCCACATGCAATGGCAGGTTTTGTTTGGGGGGGGGGTTGTATGATTAGTGTTGTCTTGCAAACACACTCACTTAATCATCCAGTGTCTAGAGTTTCAGGAGGTGGCACCTACTATGGGCTTGCCATTTTGGTCATCTGATCTAGTTTATTAATATTTCTTTGAAATATTCCATTGGTGGAAGTATGGGACTATTTTGTGTGAATTTGCTAAGGTGGGTAGTGCTCATGGGCATAGGTCAGTGACCTGAAGGAAGCAGGCTCAAAACGCTAAGGGGAAGCAGTTAAAGTTCTGTTCTATTCAAGATTGAGGATGCAGGCAATGATAATGGTTTGGGCAGTGATCAACAGGGTAAGTTTCTGACCAGGTTAATGGGGACATTCAGAAGTGTTGGGTACATGTGCCGTGAATTTACATTTTCTTCTCTTTTTTTGTAGGTGGGGAGGTGCAGAGTGAACCTCAGTCGAATGCCAGAATGAAGGAGGCCAGAAAGTTAATGGAGGTTGTTCCAGTGGATGTCTGGTTACCAGAGTGGTGCATAAGGAGGCCACAACAGGCAGTGGGCAGAGTGAGCAATGGTCAGTGGCCAGAGCAGAGTGGAGTTGCAAGCTAATGTTGCTACTGGGGTGGACATGATTGAGGTTGGATTGGAGCACAATGAGGTCATAGGTAAGCCTATTTATTTGGGTTCATTAAGGCATGTCAGGGTACTGTGTTGTGGGTAGTGTGAGGGCAAGTGAAGTGGAGGTAGGTTGGCAGTAGGGTAAACACTGGGGATTGTTATGGGGAGGGTGGAGTTCCCATGAGTGAGTCACAACAATTGTAGGAGCATAGGAGGCTATTAGGCTAACAGTTGTAGGGCTCTTACATGCCAGCCAAGTCAACCCTTGCACTCAGATGGCTGGAACCCTTGGAGTGAATTTACAGTTATCTACCAGTTTATTGTGTTCATAGAGTGACAATGATGTGTTGCATTTGACAGGATGCTGGACTTTGTTTCTTAGGTTGGGTACTTTTAGGGGATAAATCTCTTTCTTATGGTAGGTATTGGTAATGGTACATACCAAGTCAGGGTTTTAGAGAGAGTGACTTGAGGACCATGTCACTTGTTCATTGGGGGAATTTTCGTAGGTGGGGTTTCAGGAAGTATTGGCTAAGTAAGTGGTGTTTCTGGATATTTAAGGAAAGGTGTGTTTTGTCTACGTGGAAGTTAGGATTGAAAGGTAGGAATTCTGTTGCAGTGGATGTTCTGGTGTCTAGCATGGCACAGTGGGGTCACAGGTAATCCTACTTATGTAGGCTTTATTCAGGCAAGTTTGAATTACACTGGTCAGGGGTAGAGTGGATTCAGGAAGCATCATAGGTATGTAGGTGTTCTCAGGGATAGTACAGGATTTGGGTCCCTAGTCTACATGGGAGATTTAAGCAAGGCATTGGATTTGTGTTTCTTTGCAGATGTAGGTGTGTTTTAATTTATTTAAAAGTGGTTGGAGTGGTGCACAATGAAGTTTCAGGTAATTTGTATTTACTGCTCTTTGAGGGATGTCAGTACTGTTGGGGGTATGGAGTAGGTGGGTGTAGGCACAATAGGCATTCGGCTCATGGGGTTTCATTTCTGTGGCATTTATGTTATGGCTGTATGTTGTCATTCTGGAAGTGTTTTGAGGGCTGACAAAGGATAGAATGGTCATTATGTGCTATGCTTGTACTGGATAGGAGGGGGGATATCAGGATTGCTTTTGGATTTTATTAAGTAGGGCTGTTGTGAGGATGATGGTAGGTAATTGCCTTGAGTGGTTTCACATGCTTGGCTTTGATATTTTAGGTTGCCTAGGGCAGGTACTGTCCCAGGGCTCATTACAATGTAAATATTAGTAGTTGGAATGATTGAGAAATTAATACACAGAGGGCATTTAAGGATATGATTACTGTATTGGAAATAGATCATTGGGTTTAACTGTTAGTCTAGTCAAGTGGTGCCTTTTGGCGTTCATGTGAGAGGACTTTTAGGGTTGCTGTGGGGGAGACAATTGCTCCATTAGGTTAGGAAATGGCAGTTGGCAGTTTGGTCATTACTTATTCCACTGGGTGAGCAAGAGGCAGCAGTTAGGCATGATGGCATGTCGCTGACCTTGTTTGACTTAATGCCATTGGGCATTTTCAGGTTTTGGTGGTATTGCTGTGGGGAAGACAATTGCTCCATAAGGTTAGTAAATGCCAATTGGCAGTTTGGTCATTACTAATTCCACTGGGTGAGCAAGAGGCACCAGTTAGGCAAGATAGCATGTCGCTGACCTTGTTTGACCTAATGCCATTGGGCATTTTCTGGTTTTGTTGGTACATTGTGCTTGGGTAGTTTGACTAGCTTGGGTTTACTGTTTGTGATGCATTTGGGGTCGTAAGGTTAAAGGCAATGAAGGTGGTTAAAAGTCTTAATGCTTATAGTGCATAGTCGGGGTGATGGCAAGATTGTTATTAAATGTAATTTTGTAAAGAGATCTCAGAGGGTTCGCATTTTCATTGGGCACTAAAATGGAACTGCAATTGGACGTGAGGGTATGCAATTGCCTCTGCATGGTTTCAAGTGGCAGTAGGCTTAGTGTTTGGTTGTCTAGTTGGTTGGTGATGCCTAGGAATCACTACAGAACTTTGGTATGGTAGTTGGGTAATTGAGTATTTCACTTGTAGACAATGGGATGCTAGCTTATGTAGTTATGGTTTATTACCTTAGCACTCGAGAGGGATCAGTGGTTGCTTTCAGCTGTTTAGGCAACTGGTTAATTTTGTTATTTATATGATATGGATAGAGAGGTGCTGGCATGGATACAGTTTGTTTAGGCAGGTATGGAGTACGCCGAATGATGTTTGGCTTTTAATGGTGGTTAGGTTGTTGGAAGTCTGGTCAGAGAGAGGGGGAACAGCCTGGTCAGGCTGATGGGTGGAGAAGTGGGACAAGCTTGCCCTCTTTTGTTCCCCTTCTGGTGTATGGATGTTCAATTCAATAAACTGGGAAGGAAAGTGAGCAGTTGTGCTGCATGATAAGTAAATAAGCAAGCAGAGCTGCTTATTTGGTTGGAGGTGTAATTCAATAAACTGAGGGTGAGTGGTGTAACGCTGCCTTGTAAGTGCAAGGATAAGTGAGCAAGTGGAGGATGCTGCTTATTTAAGGGTGAGTGGATACGGTGCCCTTATGGTTATTTATTTTGTTTTCTTTACATGGATGTTATTATCACTTGTGTCATGTTTTGGTTGAAATTAATAATTATTGGTTAACAATCTTGTTTATGGAAGTTAAATAAAGGTTGTCAAATGTCATTCAGTGTGATGTGTTTATTGAAGGGGACCAGGACAATATGCTTTTGGATCAAGTCTTGATAAGGAACTGACTAACTGTGAACTATGCATGTATTGCCATTAAATGTGATGGTTGAAGTGTGTAGACTGACACTGTTCTGTTTTGCCTAAGGGCTGGAGTACGTATGAAAATAGTCTTTGGACTGTCCTGATTAACTCTGCAGCAAATAAAGATTTGATCTAACACTCTAAATTAATTGTTAACTATTGAGTTAAGCAGTGATCCCTGATTACAATATCCCCATACATTTAAATAAGTATTTTTGCAATGATTATGGTTCATTTTGAGGGCAGATGAATATGCAGCTTTCCTTAGAATTAATTTATGCTTATCTAGTAACTATTATTTCTTCCATACTGCACCCTGGAATATTTACAAATGTTCTCTCTCCCTTGACTTTGCCATTATGATGGTGTTTTTTTTTCTATTTTGGCTTCAGTACTGAATTTACATGCTCTCCTTGTGTCTGTGTTTTACTGACATTACCTGTTTTCTCCCATATTCCAGATAGGGAAAATGGTAAACTGGCAATCCTTCTAAATGGTGTGCGATTTGTGCTTCTGTATATGTATGTGTGTGTGTGTGTGTGTGTGTGTGTGTGTGTGTGTGTGTGTGTGTGTGTGTGTGTGTGTGCGTGCGTGTGAATATGTGTGTGTGTGTGTGTGTGTGTGTGTGTGTGTGTGTGCGCGTGTGTGAGCGTGTGTGTGCGTGTGTGTGCGCGTGTGCACGTGTGCACGTGTGTGCATGTGGTGTGTGTGCATGTGTATGTGTGTGTGTGTGTGTGTGTGTGTGTGTGTGTGTGTGTGTGTGTGTGTGTGTGTGTATCTTTGTGCCTGTCTGTGTTTCTATATGTGCTTCCTTTCAGGAATGGTTCAGTGTCTTAAAGTACATTTCATGGGACAGGTTCAGGGTGTTTATATCACATTATCGAAAGATGAAAATAGCGAATGCTATTTCATTGAACTTAAAATATCTAAACCACATAATATCGAACATTCAGAACAGCAAATTTTTTCCTTGGGAAAAACTTCACTATTCCAAAACACATACATGCAACACAAGCACACCTAAAAAAATATCAATACACACACATACACTTATAATCCTACAACTAACCCTACACTAAACTATACATACACTACTATCTATCCACTAACCTTAACCCAAACCCTAACCCTAAGGTCCGTCACTATCGCACACTCACCTAACCCGCGCCCTAATCCTAACAACCACACAATCGCACACTTACCTGAACCCAACCTGTAAATCTCCACCACAGCACTGAAAATAGCAAAGCCACAGAACCGGCCAACCGAATTCTTTCCCTAGGCAAGAATTTGGTGTTCTGCAGCTTTGCTACTTTTAGCGTTTGATTAAAACGGGTCGATATTAGAACACTCGAAGTTTTAAAATTTCGATGTTCTGCTATAGACCCGGTTCAGGTTACAGTCCCCATGGCCCTCCCTGAATAGGATAAATTACACATAAGTTAGTGAGCAAATGAATGAATAGATGAATGAATAAATCTTGGATTGTTCTGCTTTCATTTAATTTAAAGAAAAAAACTCAATGTTTATCATATATCATGTTATATCATGTTAAACCAGTACATGGTGTTGCAGTCCAGATATGTCAGCACAACAGTTCCTAGGGTTGGGGAATATGCCCCTTCCATGGGAAAAGTACAATGTTTGAGTTAGTATATATAATTAATAGGGGATGTGGAGAGTGCAGGCAGGCAAGACCCTGCAAAAAACAGTAGATTTCCTTTGAATGATCAGAGGTTGCACCTTGGAACATGCAAGTTATGGTGTCAAGCTTTTTTTTTTACCTTTTGCAGTCAGTGTTTTTAGTGATGCTCTGCTGAAGTTTAGAAAACCTCCAGTTGGTCTATATATACATATATATGTTTACAGTATTTGTATGACTATGATGTGTATTATGTTTTATTTTGTGAGGGGAGGGCAGCCAACTCAAAGTCTGCCCCAGGCAGCACAAACTCTAGCTATGCCACTGTAAGGAGCTGAGCACTATTAACTGTTTGAAAAGGGAAACAAGAACTTTTTATAACTGTGTACTTAAATGTGTCCATAGCTAGCATCTGATGGCTCCCATGATCACTTGCCTGTTGTTCTTATGCCACTGTAGTGAATTGTGGTCAGCCTGATTATTTAGTCTTGAACCTTCAAAGTAGTTATCTCAGTATATCTAAATATGAGGCCAATAAAAAAAGTTTTGGAAATTATGATTTAAAAATGACTTCATTATTTCCTTTTGTCTTCTTGAAGTGAAAATTGAACACAGATAGATAGATAGATAGATAGATAGATAGATAGATAGATAGATAGATAGATAGATAGATAGATAGATAGATATTTAGATATATAGATAGACTGAAAGATATATA
This sequence comes from Protopterus annectens, assembly GCF_019279795.1. Taxonomy (NCBI): domain Eukaryota; kingdom Metazoa; phylum Chordata; order Ceratodontiformes; family Protopteridae; genus Protopterus; species Protopterus annectens. The sequence continues at coordinate 645,578,511 of NC_056728.1, forward strand.
GGTATGCTAAATATGATCAAAACAGTGTAATGTCATTAGTGTCAAAAACAAAAGGTTGACAGTGCAAATGTTGACATGTCACTATGCATGCACTGAAGAAAACCATCACAGCATGCTCATAAAAAAATTGGAAACACTGATTTTTGCAGGTTCAAGCCTCCCTGCACCCCTCCATGTGCGGGAGGGTTGTGACCCCACACTCCCCTGCTAATTATGTATACCAACTCTGACATTGCACAGTCCACAGAGAAGGGGTGCATTTCCCAACCCCACACATCTATTGGCCATCTATTTAGTCAACCAAATTGTCTCAGCTAAACAGATGTTAACATTAAATTAGGGATTTCTATATATATTTAAGCAATAATCAAAGACTATGCATGGATAAATCCTGATATACCCACAAACAGGAGTGGATTACTGCTTTTATACAATGACATTATTCAATAAAGAATTTTTTAACTTTTCTTAAATAATGTCTTTGCATAATGGCACTTCACTGTTCTTCCATGTTTTCCTTGTTTACTGGTATAGTGTGCATGCATAAGGACTAGTTATGTACTTGGTCCTGTATCTGGAGGATGCTCCAAACACATTTGAAATGCTTGTTAAGCACCTTTCTGACATCAGAAAAGGTCTTAGCATTCCTGTATTTTTCCTGCTTCAGAGAACAATTGAATGTTCCATACATTACATTACAGCATTGCAGATGACAGCATTATTTGCTGAATAATGTATAGTTATTATATTTCAACAAAACCTTTTAAAGTGTGTTATGGGTTAAGTTGCTCAGCTTGTCTGTTTTATTAAATGTGTCTGATAAAAATATAAATGGTTCCAGAAAGGAATTATGGGCTCGATTCCAAAAGACTTGCTCTCAGTGTATGTTATCGCATACATTGAGAGCAGGCTGAGAGCATCCCCGGGACTCATGAAGCTCGGCGCAAGGACGGAGTTAGCCTTGCGATGACCGTGCAGTATAGAGATGGCACAGCAGCACCACATGCATATTAATGAAGGTGCACTGCCGTAATGGTCACATGCATAGGAAACATGTACGAGTGCAGGGGGCATGTCCAAGCAATGCACGGAGGCGCGAACACGTCGGCTGCATATGCGCAACCTAAAATGCTGACTAGTACAGCCTGCCTCTAATAGTAATCACTCCTGTCAGTGTCCACAGATACTGAAATGTATGCAAAGCATACAAGACATCATTGTGAACACCACAATAAGAAGTAAACACAAAGGCATGTAGCTGAATATTGAGTCCCCGTCCCTCGAACAAAGATATTTAAAACCCCGTGCTCGTATTCCATTGTAGTGTCGCTAGTTTTACCAAATGGAAGTGAAACGCATCGTGTTAGCACACCGCCAATTGCCAAGCCTAGCCCAGTGGTTTGGGTTACCACCTGTCCTACATTGTGAGGGACAGTCCCCCTCTAGGCAGGTGTGTCCATACAAAAATCATAATAAATGTAAAATGTCCTGTGATAGTAGGAAATAATTATGTCCCATATGTTATGTAATAGTCCCACACAGTACATATGTCCATATATAAAATACCTATATGTTACAAGAAACAGAATAAGCAAGTAAACAAAACAGAATAAGCAACTACACCGCTACAACAATAAAAGCTTATATGTAGGCATGAAACTAAAGTACTATCCTTTGTAATGACCGTGGGTATGTGTTGGCCTGTAAACTCAGACGTGTGCCACGAAAATGTCCCATCCAGGTCATATGAAAAGGTGGCAACACTACCAATGGTAAGAGCATTCACCCAATATCTGCCCATTCGCGGTCCAAGTCATCCTTGTTAGGACGGCCCATAGATGAACGGGTATTACTCGGGTCTACCTACCATGTCATGAAAGATAAGTATTTGTGAGTACCTATGTGCATGAAGTACAGCATGTGGATGATCTGAAATGTTAGTGTAGACCTCACAACCATATTGGTCCCAAAGACATGTAGTGTACACAATGTGTTCTGTTGACTGTGCCATGGGCCATCAACTAGAGAAGGGATGAATGTTGTTTGTGGAATATGGGGGTGGGGGGTGTCGGGTAATGTAATAATTCACCAAGAGGAGACTGGGTTGGATGCACAATAAGTGAACTGGAGGTCTACGAGGGAACGGTGGGTGAATCAGGAACATAACCAAACAACAAATATACACATCCACAATACAATCCCACAAACATGTGAACATTAAAATGTGCAATACACATGTGCAGAAATGTTATCGGCACATACCCACATAATGGCCAGGCCTGAACTAAGTCATCTAACCCCAACACACCTGGATACATAATTGAATACCCATCAACCCCTTCACAGCACACCCCCCCCTTCCTGAACGTCCACAAAAAACAGCCATACTCGGGCTGCTAGATAGGCGCGGCCATATCTGCACATAGTGACCTCTACCCATATCTAGTAGGCAGTCTCACCCTAGGCAGTCTCAGGATTGCAAACTATGTATCCCCTGCATGTATAACCCTACCTTACAGCCATAAAGCAAAGATGGTCATCAGTTCCCACAATTTTTGGATATCCCTCATGGGATATGTATCTGTTCTAAACATTAGACTTGGTGTCACGACATGATGTCCAGTCCTGTATACATCTGGACACAAGTTGTATGAGCAGTAGTTGTCCACAAGACTGCTCAGCCTCCAGCCAGTCCTGCAGAACCTATGACCCGGGATTGAACACCTGACCGTGATGCACGTCTCCCCACGTGCATTATTGGGAATATATACCTTATACAGTCACATAGTGGCAGTCGGACATAGGGTGCTTAAGGTGCTTTAAAGCAGATGTAAGTAGGGTTACCACCTGCCCCACCTTGTGAGGGATTAAACACCTGACCATAATGCACGTCTCCCCACGTGCATTATCGGGAATATATACCTTACACATTTGCATAGTGGCAGTCGGATATAGGGTACTTAAGGTGCTGTAAAGCAGACGTAAGCAGGGTTACCACCTGCCCCACCTTGTGAGGGACAGTCCCTTTTTGGGCAGTTGTGTTCAGACCAAATATAATACAACGGCAAATGTCCTGTGATTGTAGGAAATATGTCCCATATTTCATGTAACAGTTGCATAAAACAGTTATTTATGTAAAATACTCAAAGTTACAAGAAACAGATTAAGCAAAGAAACTGTTACAAGAATAAGCTTTCATTTAGGCAAATAAGTAAAGTTCTAACCTTTGTACTGACCATGGGTATGTGTTGGCCTGTAAAATCTGATGTGTGTCCCAAAAATGCCCCGCTTTGGCCATATGAAAAGGTGGCAACCCGAGACGTAAGTGGGTATGCAAGCATGTATGTGCGACGGTAGGTGACGGTGATTCAATGGTATGGGAAATGTAAATGAGTATGTAGGTGTATATGCACATGTATGTACAGACCGATATACACACACACACACACATATATATATATATATATATATATATATATATATATATATATATATATATATGTGTGTGTGTGTGGATATAAAGAATGAGCATGGTCAAAATAGAGGAAATCCCTGTAATTGTTAGTGTTGTTATATATCAGGATGGCCATAGGTGAGCACACCTCTGCATCCCCAACCACAGGTAGGACGCTGAAAGTGGAACGAACGATCTCCCCTTGCTAAGTTGACTTTCAACTAGGTACAGGGCAGTCCCAGTCCCCAGTCGGACAGGCCTAAACCCGGAAGACCATATGAACCCCTTGACAATCAAACACACGTATGTGCCAGGGCTGTAGGCCTTGGAGGTCTGAATATCCTCAGAGTGAGTCAACATGCAGCATGAGTCCAAAGCAGTAGGGAATAGGGAATGGCGCATGTGTAGTAGTGCATTTTTCCCAACAGGTAAATGGATGCCTGCTGTGTAAGTGAAGCGATGAGGCGTGTGTTCAGGTAACTATGCACCATGGGTATACATATAAATGAGGCAGAACACTGATAGTGTAGTGGTTAGAGCATCCACCTAAAGAAAAGGCATTCACAGTTCAAGGTCGACAATAGCACATATCATTTTCCTTGTGGAATGAATGTTGCTCTGCTGTAAAGCCGACATTTAAACATGTAAAGGTGAATGTGTGTATCACATGGGACTATTAACCAGATCCTTTCAATCAAAGTGGTATCGTCATAATGTTTAAGGCACAAATAAGTGACAGTAAACATATGTAATGCAAAATAAGCATAGGCAAATGCACCTGCACAGGTGTAAGCATCTCCCAGCATAGGAAATGTATGTTTGTATGTACAGATGTAATACACACACACACACACACACACACACACACACACACACACACACATATATGTGTGTATAGATATATATCTACATACATGAGAAATATATACATATATATATATATATATATATATATATATATATATATATATAGATATATAAAAAAATGGACATTGTAACGGTAAAGCATACACAAGGGATGTGAAGGGAATCAAGAACAATGTTGGTATTATAAAGTGCTTTCAGCATATGTCATAAAAAGCTGCCCAGGAGTGAGCAGAGCACTGCTACTCACACCACAGGCAGGGTTTTACAAGTGGGAGTAACATAGTTGAAATGCTAGGTCTACTTTACACACAGACGGAATGTCTGGAGACCCTGTGAATACACAGGGCGGGACAGAATGTGTGTAGGGCCCCAAAAGCTCTGGAGAGGAAAATGTGTAAAGGTGTGTCATGGTTGCGATAACAAGTGGATAATGGATGTTACGCGTGTAAATTTAACACAGGTGGGGTGGAGGAACTATGGGTATGCAATTATGGATCCAGGTGTGCCTGGTTGGATGGGCCGGTTCTAATGGACCACCCCGTGGAGGTCAGCTAGGCCGTAATAGGTATATATGCATACTCACATGCAGACAACAATATATGTTGAAGTACAAATTCTGTAACACATGCATTCCATTTGTTGACATAAATAATAGGAATGTGTCCATACAAACATCAACAGTGCATGGAATAATAGGCTGTGCAGAAGAGGGATGGGCCAAATCACACTATCACATTCGAATTACCATCGCTAATCTCTACATGAACATATAGCGACATCTGTCCGCTGTATAACATGCTACATACCGATTACAAGATAACTGGAGTGTGTCAGTGTTATAATGAATAAGGCACTAGTATGCTGGTGAAGCTTATAAATACCATTACGCATGTGTAAGTGCATATGAGCGGGGAATGTATTGACACACTGATGTGTATATATATATATATATATATATATATATATATATATATATATATATATATATATATATATATATATATATATATATATATATATATATATATATATATATATATATATATATATACACACACACATTTATATATATATATATATATATATATATATATATATATATAAAACTGCAAGATATGAATATACATGTATGAATACATATGCAGATATGTCTGTATATATTAATGTAAATATATATATATATATGTTACAGTAAATATACACATGTATATACCTAGGTTATGTTACAGCAGTTATGGGTAACATGTTTAGACCGGGCATATGTTGGTGGGAGGTCCACTCAACAAACGTCTACTTACCACCCCCCCCCCCAGCTAGGCCGGTGAGACATACAGACACACAATAAAGGGAAATACAACACTGCTTCCCAGACCACCGGCAGGAAACTACCAGTGGGAGAGATCTACAAGGTCTACACTTTAAACATGGACAGCGACGTCCCTTGAGGGACACTAAAAATCTGGTACTTTCAACCAATGGGGGAACACAATTACGACTAGGATGTAGCTGTACATGGAACAGTAGGTTGCGCAAGCCTGATAACACATGGGTTGACACAATGTACGACATGTGTCCCGGGCAGTGTGTAGGGGTGTGTTCCTATCCCACCTGTGTCCACCTGCACCCACAGTAAGGATGAGTGCTATAGAGTAGGGGCAGGTGGGGGAACTATGGGTATGCGATTATGGGGCTAGGCATGCAGGTGTTGGCTGGCAGACATGTATTAGGACTGCCCCGTGGGTGTAAGTAATATTCCGATGTGGGTATAGCAGATGCCCATACCTCCCAAAGTGTAAGAGCACATCTACTGGACAGTCCATAAACCAGTGGGGGAATACATAGAGACCATATCATTGAACTGTCCCCGATTACCAGGGACGTCCGTGATTATGAATCAGAATCTTAACACAGTCCCAACTAAACCATCCTAGAACTAGTGATATTAGGAGGAAAGGTGGTGGAATACACGCAATGAATAATGACAACATGTAAGAGTCATAAACTGCATGCACCTCAGACAATGTGTATGAATACATATGTGCTCTGTGTCCGTCAATGTGTCAGGTTAATAGCACCAATCTTCTAAATGTGTCCCTGAGGTCATTATGCAGTGTCCCTGATTCAGTGTTTATTCTTCCCCATTCGTATGAGATGTCTGATAGTGAGAGAAAGCGCATGTTCCACCGACTACCTTAGAAAGTTGATAAAATAATAGATTTGGGGTTTCAACCTGTCCACCTTTGTGAGGGACACTCCCCATGTGGGCAGTTGCGTCCTGCATAATAACTGTAATTAAGGCAAATGTCCTGTGATTTAGGGCAAAGACTACCTATATTGTCTGTAGTAGTAGCATAAAACAATTATGTTCCTCTGAAACACCTAAATGTTATAGGTAACAGTATAAGCAACTATAATGCTACAAGACTAACCTTTTATTTAGGCAAAACAGTGAAGTACACCACTTTCTACTGGCTGTCGGTGTGTTGCCCTGCAAAGTCTGATGTCTCTACATACAGTTCCTATAGGGTTGCCACCTTTCCAAATGGCCAAAGTGGGACATGTTCTGTAGAAATGTCAGACATTCCAGGACTAAATGTACCTACAGCCATGCATAGTACAGGATTACACTTATTTGTACAAATAAAAGCTTAATCTAGTTGCATTTGAATTGCTTATGCTACTTCACATAACATATAGAAGTGTCATATATAAAATAACTGTTGTATGCAATTATTAATGAAATGTAGAATATAATAATGTCCTGTAATCTGCATATGTGATATGTCTTGATTATTTTCGCACTGTCCCCCGCAAAGTGGGACATGTGGTAACCCTAAAGTCCTACCTTGGCCAATTGAGAAGGTGGCAAACCTATAATAGATATGCAGTAGCATGACCCGTCTGACGGATGTGGCTACCACAACCCAACTACTCATTTGTAATGCAGGGTCTCGGTTCCCATGTATCAGCCAGATGGGAGCAGAGTGTATGCAGAGCACACAAATATGATTAATTCACTGGACTGGCCGCTGATTCCATACAGTTGAACGCCATGTGGTCACCTAATGCACAGCCATTCCTGATACTGTAGTCAAAAGTGGCCTTAGGTCAACTGGTGCCCTAGGCAGAGGGCACAATGGCACCACCATACCACCCAGTGCCCCCATCCTGGTCTACCTACACCAAATAAATACTGGTAAAGTGCCCCCACTAAAGCGGCACCCTAGGCGGCCGCTTAGTTGGCCTATGCCTAAGGCTGGCTATGACTGTAGTCATGTAATCCGATGTGATAGGCATCACAAGGTATGCTCAAGAGGAACACATGAATATGAATGATTCTCCGGACAGGCCGCTGATTCTGTAAAGTCAAACGCCATGCCATCGCTAAATAGGCAGCCGTTTCTGATACTGTATTCATGTATTCCGATGTAATAGGCATCACAAGGTGGGAGCACATTTTATGAGGTACACACAAATATGATTGTGTCACTGGACAGGCCACTGATTCTGTACAGTCGAACGCGATGCCGTTGCCTAATGGGTGGCCAGTCCCGATATTGGAGTCATGTAGTATGATGTAATAGGCATCACAAGGTAATATTGTGGTCCTCGCTCACACCCAGGGGTGTGAGTGACAGATGCAAGCACCAATGCCAGTGCATTAGCAAGTGCAGGATCGAGCGGGTATAAGCGTGTTTGGCTACCAGTATGCGAGTATTGCATTAGTTAAGCAATGTAGAGACTAATCAAGTGTAAGAGGCTGTAACCAGAGGATATCATACAGCGCAGTCATTCAGCAGTATAGGAATGTATCCCATCATGTAGATGTACATGTGAGTATTTATGTCCAGCATACAGGTACATACATATATACAGATGTATCAGGGACATACCATGTGGCACCAAAGCATTACAAACGAATGAAACAGGAAACACCAGCAACGCCTCTATTATGTAGTGGTGTTGCTCTATTTGATCACAAGACTCCCTCAGACAGACATGTGTCAGTCATACACATAAATAGTTGTACATTGGATGTATACATCACTCTGTGCATGTAATGTACATTAACACAACAGTACCTGTCCAATCATCATGTGTGAGCAGAACTCCTGCAATGTGCTGTGTGCACATCATCATCATGATAAAGGTAAATGGGGTAACCATAGCGGGACCAATAGTGTTTGTGTACAATGGGGTCATTCTTCTCACGTGTACCTGGACCATGTAGGAGCAATGTGATGGGCATACCAGGACCATGCACCTGAGAGACAGTGGTGAGGATAAAAGTAGTATGTTATGATGCATATTACAAGGGTTTCATGTGTCCAGTGGGCACATGTGTGTAATGGACAGCTATGTATAGGGCAGATGCTGCCTAGGAACCGAATGGCCTTATGTGTCCGTAAGTGAGGGTCAGATGGGAAAGGAGTGCAGGTATGGCCGTGGAGGATAGGTAGGAGCACAGAAATTACAGCATACAGGGTTGGTATATGACACATGCGGGGGGGGATACACCCTGGATGGGGATGGGTCTTCGGCATTCAAAGCCCATGGGAACAGAGAGACGGAGGCCTCCAGCCATGGGCAACTGCCACTGCACCTACACAGCTGCAAAGGAGGCAGTGCTGGGGTCTGTCCAGGAGGGGCAGCATCACCCTGTAAATGTGACACTCCACCCTTGAGCTGGTGTATCTGGCTTCGTAACCCCTTAGGGAGCCACCTACGCAACATGTCTGGGACCGCACGACAGCAGATATGTACCTGTCTGGTCCCGCTCCCAAGGGGACATGCTCCATCCTCAGTGGTGGTACCACCAGAAGGTGGAGCAGTGCCAACAGAGGTTGATGTTAATGTCTGGGCCCCAGATGTGCTAGTGCCTGGTGCCATGGTCAGCTGAAGTGGGACAGGAGGATCAGCCGGGACCTACCAACCCATTCAGCCTATGGTGTTGCGTTTTAAACCCATATATGGCTTAGTGATAGACAACAGCATACAGGATTACCTGCAACAGTATGCATAGATATCACCAGCAACCCAACACAACAGATGGTATACATTTGCAGAGGGAGCACAATACTTGCATATATACCGCATGGCAACTGTACAATGTGTAGTAGACGTGTGACCGCAGCTATGAACAGTTGCCCATCATTGGCTTGTCACTGGGAATCCCACACAGTGTCAGTCATACCACTGTCTCATGTGACACATGTCCAGTCAGGGATGCGATGGCAGTAACACATCCCTATCATCATGTACTGTCTGCAATCCCCACACCATGCTTCTACTGTGCACAGAAGTGTGTTCAGTGTGTAGCACAGGAAACAAATGGTTGCATACACTGACCTGTTCACAGATGGCCCTACAGATAGGGTTCCCTCATGAACAAAGTACTATAATGTCTGTATTTTAACATGCAGAATAGCCATTACCACACACATGTTAAGCAGGCAGTAGTCTCAATGCAGCATAGCTACACGTACATGCTGTAGTTGTGTGGCACATCACCCTCCTGTCATTAGGCTATTTCCCACTGTGGAAAATGATTGAGGTACATCCAGATATCATCTGCGATGCCATGTCAGAACACCACATCCAGGTACCACTCACAGTGACTGTCATGGCCAGATAATAACATGCTTCTCTAGACAGTGTACTGTATTTATCATGCGGATGGCTATGGGAAGACCATCGCAGCTGTACCACATGCAATCAGCTAGAGGAGGACTGCAATAGGTACAGAGGCCATCACCTTACCATTTCCATCTGTTACAATACACATGCTGCTACTAGGCAGGTGTACCCCTTCACATCCACCAGCGTGTGTGTGTGGGACAGGCAAAGTACACCAGGGAAGGGATTGGAGACTTAACCATAAGCATCATCTGCCACACACTGAATAGTACAGGGGCAACCCCCTGACTACTCGTGACTATTACATGTGCATGACGTTACTACATGTGCCACAGAGGCAACATTTTGCAGTGCTGTAAGAACATGTGTGTAGGTGAGTGAGTGCCATCTGCAACAGATATAGTAGACATACATTAGGTGCGGCACACATGTCAGTCCACATGAACGGATGCCATTGTCACCACAACCACACTCTAATGGACATGCATTGACACCTTTTCCAGGGTGGCAAATACACAATGTAACTACTTAGTTTGCCACACAGCAGTAATGCATAGGACCACATGCACCACAGGGGATATCTGGAGGTTCTATGGGCTAGGGCATGTGAAAGTGCTTGGCAACTGTTGGTATGCCAATGAGGTTTATACTTGGAGCGACTGTGGTTGGGAGTATCACAACCCACACACAGACACAGGGTGCCAGTACTGTCATGCAGGTATGCATTGCTCCATGGGTGTGTAGTGTTTGGCTGTGCAAGATGGCTGTACAAGGCTGGGTGAGGGGTAATCCTTGCCATCGCGTCACACGACAATGGTGTGCAGTGCAGGGGTGTAGTGTCTGCAATGTCCCATACAGATGGGTACTGCATTATCTGGCCTGACATCCTGGTTACCAATGTGTAGGGCCATAGCTTTGCAATGCATGTCATGTCTGTGTTTGATAGTCCTTCACATGTACATTGCCTGGGATGTGCATGTCCCACAATACTGTACAGTGACATGTACAGATGTACCTGGTTTGGCAGACACATGTAGTGTACACAGCCTGTTATACCCCGATATGCCAATACTGGCCTGGTGTGGTGAAACCTGCTTATAGTGAGCAGGTCGGCCCTGCACCTGCATGGACAGAATGGACAGGTATTTCATGGTGTCAGTGGCATGGGTCCATACAGGGCACATATGTACAGCATTGTCTGGCCTTAGTGGATCACATATGATGGCACCACATATGTTGCAGCCATTCAGTGTGGAAAACAGTGAAGGCACAATGTCTGCATATATGTGCCTATTGTACCACTGTACAGGGTGCCATGTCCTCTGCAGGCCACTGCAGTCACACCATGCCTACTATCTGTCCTCAATGTGCATGTTACTAGCAACATAGTGGGATATCCTAGGCAAGGTTGTATGTGCACGGAACATGAGTGCGGGACATATACCAGGTACTAGTAGGGCTGCATACTTAGTTCACCAGTCCTTTAGCCAGATGTATGGGTATGGGTTGCCAATACAGTGCTGTGGCTGACTGACAGCTGTACTCCTTGTGAGGTGGCCAATGTGTCATAAGATGGATACTATATAGGAAAACTACAAAACCCGCTCCCAAACATGTCCAATGGTAAGACAATCACAGCCACCTCTACACAGGCTCTGACAGACAAACACACACTTGCCATGTCCTGTATACAAACCCCTACCATATCACACTGCAGCAACACACATTTAGGGCACATACTACAAAGCACTATACTTGTCTCATGCAGGCAGACACACACACACACACACACACACACACACACACACACACACGTGCAGGACACAGTGTCATATGCTGTATTCTAGGATGTAGACTGCAGACACTACCATACCCTTGGATCACCAACATGCAACCCTACATGTTGTATGACATAGAAGAGTACACCATCATGTGACCCTTGTCCTGTGTGCTGTACTAAGCTCTACATCAACTGTAGAGAGTTCACATGTACTGACACAGTTGTATCATGTGTTATGCAATGCAATGATACCACTGTCTATGACCAGGTCAGCTGTAGACATACCAGGGGCCCTCGGTACTTTCCACCATTAGCAGATGTCTGTTGCTGTAAACCAGTATACACCCCCATGTATGGATATGACATACATGTACCTGCCCTCGGTATGTAAATGCCACACACACAACATACATGTAAATAGCATAGCTGTAGTAGTCCTTTGTGCAAACAGGTGGCTACAGCCATTACACACATGCACATGGAATGTAGGTCCATGGTTGCTGAATGCTAACAGTACATTAGGTGTGATATCAATATTGACAGAGGTAACATCCCCTCTGTACTGGTCACCCATCATATCATGCAACAGTCCATGTGTCATGTATGTCATTACACATATCCACCAATTGCAATGCCTACAAACATGACCAAATGTCAGGATTGTAGGACCTACACACCTGTACACATAGTCTTGTGCATTCATATAACATGTGTGTGCAGTTGCTGATGTATGCAAGTGGAGTGTATCCTAGTACATCATGCAGCTGCAATGCAGCCTCAACATTGCCAACTGTATATGGTGATATGCTGAATGTACAGAAAGATGTACCACAGGTATGGACAGATGTGTTGAAATAACTAAGTGGTAGGGCATCTTTGCAGATGAATGTTTGCTGTGGACAGCTCACAGGTGTGTCACAAGCCATCCTACAATACCTTGTGTAACTGGTAAGCAATGGTTTTGTTAATTGAAGGACATAACACACAACTTAGACAGTGGTCAGGGTGACAATGAAGGCAAATCCCTTGACACCTGTTAATAGATATGATGCTCCTAGTGCATATATCAGCACTGCTGGCAAGGAAGCTTCAGTACAGTTTGTAATGCATGCAATATTGCTGTACATCTGACATACATAACATGAGCTAGGCAGGTCTGAGATTCACAGTACTGGCATGTGTGGTTGCGTGTGTGTCCATATATGTCACGTATTGTGGGGAATACATCTCAATTGTTACTCACTCTCCTGTACACTAGTGTACACATCCGTACAGACTGCAATGTAGAAAGCAGGACATAGGCAGGGGCATGTATCTCACACATGTGAGGTATCTGTATGTGCATGACATATGTGTATTAAGTACTGAATGCCACAGTTTGTGTATGTAGGGCTGACTGGTCCCTGGGGTGAAGATGTATGTTATCATACTGAACTGATAAGACCCCTCCCACCATTCAGGTGATGCATTCTACTATCCGTGTTGATGTCCCTGATCTTAGGCCGTACTGACTACCTGTACATGTGTATTTTCTGAGACGCGTCATGTAGGTGCACAGTACTGTAATGATGATTTGCACATAGGCAGGGGTCTTCATCCCACCAGTAGGAACTGTGTGCGAGTGTGTGTTACTGCATCAGTGAAGCTGTGAGTGTGTGTGTGTTACAGTGTCACTGAATACATGTATGTCAATACCTGAGTGTGTGGGTGCAGTTGTGTGTTGGTATCCTGTCATGGGAATGTGTATTACTGATTCCCATTGAGGCATCACACTTCCCACTGGCCTCTACCCTTGTAATCAGCTAGACCACTCTCTTACCTCACCACTCCATGTAACTGCACCTGTGATGTCACCCTTTATGGATGTCACATTTGTGGCAACAGTAGCTTAATACACAGCTATCATGCTCTTGGAACGGTAGACGTATTTGTAATGTGGGACATTCTCACTGGTATGTGGCAGCTACATGGTGCATGCTGGTATATTCATACATACCTGTGAGTAGTCCACATTGACATATGGGACACTTAACTGCAAACACTGACATCCACCAGCACGTGCAATTAGACCTGAAGAAGGACAGCAGAACATCATGACCAACATGCATTTACTGTTGTTAAACAAGACACATACTGTTAACAGTATTGTACACCTGTACTACATGGTATATCTGCTGCCTGTCAACAGTCCTTAACATTTGTAAACTACACATATCATCTTAGTCTGCTCACTCTGTGCATCAGACCATATGAGCATGTCCCTACACTGATGGTGTGGATGTCAGGGATGTGGCAAAGGCATCATCATATGCACAGGCTGTTAATGTTTGCCGGAGGCCTAGGCTGCACTGTTGTTACACAAGACACATACTGTTAACAGTATTGTACACCTGTACTACATGGTATATCTGCTGCCTGTCTACAGCCCTCAACATTTGTAAACTACACATATCATCCTAGTCTGTTCACCCTGTGCATCAGACCATATGAGCATGTCCCTGCGCCGATGGTGTGGATGTCAGGGATGTGGCACAGGCATCATCATATGCACAGGGTGTTAATGTTTGCCAGAGGCCTAGGCTGCACCATTGGATGACATTATATGTGCGGGTTTGGGCCTTTGATCTAATTGGGCGTGTGTGGATGTTATGCATGTGTGTGTTGCGGTGCTCTACATATGTGTCCAGTGTGTGCATGTATGTATGCACTAAGTTCTCCCATGTGTCTGGCCTACACAGAGGTATTATTGACAGCTGCAGACTGTACAGGTGAGGTTTTACAGTTCACGGTGTCCGGCCACGGACATGTGACCTGTGCCTGCCAGGTGTTGCACGGGCACTACCAGACAGAGGTGCAGATTGGGTACTTTCTGAAGTCACTTGTCCACTGGAACCGTGTCCCTGTTGGGACCATCCCAGGATACGTGCACGTGGCCTGCTGTGTCATGGTGTGGACAGCACAGCACCAGATGCACTGCTGCTGCTACCGCCACTATGGGAGCGGTCATGTGAGGTAGCTCATACGCGTAGACCTGTCACAGGTAATGTAGCAGGCCTATGTCCACATGCCTGACACCTCACTCCTACCAGATATTCCAACACAGACAGCTCACACTTGCGGATTGTCATGCCACGGTCAAGGACTCCAACCATGTCACCCAACCATCTATCCAAAGCATCAGCAATCTGCTGTGGAGCATTTACTATTGCCTGGATGCTGTTGTTTAAAGAATGGACAGGAGCCCTCTGTAGCCTTGGATCTTCTCTGTTGTGCCATTCAGCATGTGCCTGTGCCTCCATTACAGCCTGAAACATGCGTCTGGTGACACCAGCTGCTGTGCTCTGTCGTGCAGGAGCATGTTGGCCAGAGGTCCTCCTATGAGTGGCACTGGCCACGTGCCTGTGTGGGGCACCACCAGTAGTTTGGCTGACACCATGGTGTGCAGGCATACCTTCCATAGCCCCCACACTTTCCTGTTCCAAGCTACCACGCACCAACTGCCTTCCGCTATGGCCACTGGTGATGGGGTATGTGCAGGTATGGGATCTATGTGCGGGGATTAGGTGGATATAGATGGAATGGCAACCAATGGCACATTTTCAGCCCGAGACACCTCTGCATGTGTCCCAATCATATGTTCATCATCACTGCTAGAGTCTGTGGGAACACTAACATCAGATGTTCTGCAGGAGGGCAATGCACCTACATCACCTGTGAGGGCAGACAAGAACTGTACATTACAATCTATACAATAGACACACACACACACACACACACACACACACACACACACACACACACACACACACACACACACACACACACGCATGTGATATGACAGAAGGCATGCAACATGCATGTGATATGGCAGATGGCATGCAGTGCAGACAATAATAGTGGTAGTCATCATACATCCCTAGGTTGCACACAACAGCATGCACATGTTATAGCAAATGGCATGCAAATTACACAATCATAGTAGTGGTTAACATACATCCCTGTGTTACACCATGTGGACCAGCACATGTTAAAAGTACACCTGCCTGATGTGTGGCATATGACCTTGATAATCACATGTAGTGTGACATGTGATCTGCTGATGTGTACAATGACATGCACACATGTTTAACACAATGGTGTCCTGTCAAATATACAGTGGGGCAATGATGTACCAATTCGGTGTTGTCTGTCTGCCCTACAGATATACTGCAAATTTAGCTGATGTGCATGGCCATTGCAGAGAATAATGAGGTGTCTCTAATGCTATACAGTGTGAGTTACAGACAGGGTTCATAGCCATGGCTGTGTTCAGATACAATACATATATACTGTGGAATGTGACCAACATCACTGAGGTGTATACACACTAAACCATGATGTGGAAGTTGTGACACAGGTCACTGATGGGTATATAGATGACACCCCTGCACATCTGCAACCATATTACTGCAGCCTGGCAACTATGGCCAGACATGGCGAACACGTCGGTACACCATCTCCCACATGACATCTGTGTACCACACACACACACACACGAGGAGCTAGTATGGCATTTATGTCCAACATCAGCAACAGGAATATACTGTATCTGTGGCCTGATGTGGATACTGTACAGGTGACTGCTGTCATGTTGCAACACCCTCAAGATGTTCAACACATCTTATGTGGTGGATTGATTTTACGCCTACACAAGATGTGCACATGCCTGTAGGATGTATAGTGTACCACATCTACATTATGACCATTATACAAAGGCCAGGGTTGAACCATGTGTAGCAATTGTATGACAGGGTGTACACACAAGCACAACACGTCTACTGTGTGTGTTACTCCATATCTCTGGCCATCCTCCATGGCCATGTGTGTACATGTGTTTTCCAAATTATTGTGATGGGCATCTAGTTCACGTCTGTGTTGTCCCATATGACATATATGCTCCACTGACAACAGGGTTATGCAGATAAAGGGTGGTATGTGGGATATGTTTTCAGGTTAGGTAGGCATTGTAGCAGCCAGGCCAATAGATGTCATGAACATGTCAAGATAGCACATCACATTGTGTGACATTCAAAGCGGGGCTATGATCCACACCGGTGAAACCTGTGTGCTGGCCATACTCCAGCCCACTGTGTAGTACTGTTTGTATTCACCACATATGTAGATCAGATCTGTAGTACGTCCCTAAAGTGAACAGCACCTCCACCATTGTATGCACAGCTGTCAACACATCTGGCAATAAAGTTTGTGAGGATTCATGTCAATGAGATGATTCACATAGTTTGCAAGTGTTGCACATGGGTAGTCATTGTGATGCATTGCAGGTCCGACCTGTATATTGTGACAGGACCATAGATTATGTATACATGTTGTGAATGGCCGCATGGCAGATAGATTTGTGCATTACGGTTCCTTATGGTTCCTGACAAATAATAACACTTGCACCTGCAATGGGCTGCTGTCGCAGCGGAATGCCAGAGGTACCTAAATAGGAGTAACACAGCAGTATGAGCATAATCCACCCCTGTATAAAGGCTACAGGGTGCAATGTGCATAACACATACACCAGTACATTAGACTATACTATGGTGTATGCACATGTGTGCATACACCGAGTAGCATACTATAGTATGCGGCATGTGTGTATACATTTCTTGCATATGATGTTACATTACATATTGTACAGTGACACATGCAACTATATAGAATATAGTTGTTATAGGGGCAGTACTGACTTACCAGGCAACTACAGATTCAGTGGTTGAGAGACACCCACCTCCACAATATCGGCT
The DNA here is from genome assembly GCF_019279795.1 of Protopterus annectens. Taxonomy (NCBI): domain Eukaryota; kingdom Metazoa; phylum Chordata; order Ceratodontiformes; family Protopteridae; genus Protopterus; species Protopterus annectens. Next base: position 645,596,038 of record NC_056728.1, read on the forward strand.
AAGGCTTTTGGATGTGGTTCTGCAGGTGTCCCCAGGTTGGCCAGTAGCTCCTCGGTATGTGTGAATGGGGGCTGGGTTGGTGGTTCACCACCTGTTGCACCTTGTTCCCTGGTGATTGCATTCACATGCTGTTTCGCCCATCTAATGAGGTCTGTACAGTCTCTGCGCACCTGCTGGTATGTGCGGTTGTGGCTACCCATGTCATTAACCCTCCTGCGAAGTTCCATTCACAGGGCATCCTGCTGCTGTGCATCCTGTGGCACATAGCTGAACAGGATATCATGATTGTCGCGTAGGGATGGGATGAGGGCCTCACCCTCCAAGCGTGTAAAAGGGGGAAGTCTTGCACGCGGCATACCTGGAAGACATAATGATGGAGACAGGTCACAGTAACTCACAGATACATACAGAGCTACAGCTGAACATACATGTGTATTGCATTAATTCAGTTTAAATAGTTGTATTTGCAAACCTACATGACACTAACATGTTTGTGTCACACATATGTGACACTCAGTGTTGAGTGGATATTATCACCATATATGTGTGTGTGTCACCTGATTACATTGCTCATACTCCATGTGGTTGCTGCCTTGATGTGGGCATGTCTGTTTGTTTGTACTGGTGTTCCTACCTATCAGCACATGTCTGGATGTGTCCACATTAATGCACTCAACCTTGATGCAGTGTTTATGTCACATATAAGGACTTAAACTGCCTTAACAGACATGACCTGTGACCCTGCAGACATGCTCACATAAGGTTTTACATGTATGTGTTCTGCCATATACATCTACATGGCACTGTAGAGTGATTCAACATCCTGCCATGTATCACCTGTGTTGCACATCTGATACACATGGGACACTGGCTAGCCAGATGGTATTTGCAGGGATGGATATCAACTATAGCATGTACAGTCAAAGTCAACTAGTGGGCTATATGTCATGGGCCATGTATGAATCTAGGATGAAAGGTTACCTGGCAGTAGCCGACAGGTGGGTCTGTGGGGCCAAGTGGAGCAGTGGACATTACTGATCCACAGGGTTAATGATACATTTACTATGCATTACCATGCAGTCATCACACCATGTCTGAGAGGGGAGTGATGTGCAGCTTTGACAGACAGGAATGCATAGTATGGCAGGACTATGTCAAGTGTATGGGACAAGGATCTGTCCAGCATGTGGTAGGTGGATGTCCATGAAGTAGGTGTTCAAGATCAGGATGAGTATGTGTAGCATGTCCAACATCACTGGGTTAGACATGGATTTATTCAGGGTATGCATCATGCTAAATAGTGGTGATGGGGAATGGGAAGGCTGGTGTAGGCCATCTGCACATGGCTAATACCCCTTAAAGGAAATATGTGATCTAATATGGGTCACTTTAGTGCTCTGTATGGCTGGACAATGATCTCTATTTTCATGAATGGCACCCTATCATTATTAGGGTTGCCACATATGACTACCTGACAGGTATGGTGACGTAGCTATCACAGGAAAGACAACTGCCCAGCTGCATCCCTCACACACAAGTGTCCATTATGTTGACCGCTGCCTAGATGGTAGCTCATGGGTTCAGGGTTATTAACATAGAGGTGACAATGTGAGTCAGCTATTGCTCCTAGGTCATAGCCATTTGCATACTTCAATAGGCAGATGCCTTCTGTTTGTCAGTGAGGTATGGACTACAATGAGGGGGAATAAAATTCATTAACTCTGACATACTGTAGCTACCACTGGTGTGATGATTACGTATTATTCAGACACCTTTTGTAGTGTTGGTTCTGCCAGCAGTCCTGTTACAAAACACTCCTGTGACATAGGAATGTACATCTAGTATACCGAGTGTAGGTGGTACACAGTATGGGTGATGATGTCCTATGACCTGGCAAGGTTATGATATGAGTGTGACATCAACCATACTGTCATCTACATCTGTACTGCTGACATCACTTAAGTGATCAAGGTTCATGGCCTTCCAGACCAGACTCAGCAGGGTAGTAGTGCAGTACTTCCCATTATCAGTGGTGTCTCCCCCTCTGTGGGTTGTGATACCTGTTGGTGTGCACCATTCAGCATGTACACAACCTGACATGGAGCAATGTTTTACATGATGTGTACGCGGAGAGCATCTTGTTTTGCCATATGTGTATGATACAACCTGTGATGTGGGCAGGTCCCATGCAGACTGAATGCAGCTTGTACCTGCATAGTTGTGGGTACAGGGGCCCTGCGGTGTACATGGATATATGCTTGTGTACCTGTTGGGTGGAGGGGGCCATATGTTTATATTATCCAAGACCCTATCTGGATTGCTTATTCATGCTAAGCACTTGTTCAGGACTTGTAAACACTATGTAAGCTAATAATTACTATAGCACTCAATCTTCCTCATTACCTACAGGTAAGGGTGAACAGGTTTTGTACATACTTTTCTCACTTGCATAGAGTAATGTAGCTCTTGTACTCACTTTCCTCACTTATCTAGGTGAATGTAGTTCTATATTCAGGCATGTCCAAGAGTCAACTGCCAGTGTTCTCACCTGTCTATCTGATGAATTTGGACATCTTGAGGCAATGTGTACACAGACAAGCCTCTATGTCTACCACCCAACACTACAACCTGTGAGAGATGCACTCATCTAGCCAAACTGGAGGTAAAGGTCTCTCCAACCAAGCCTGACCCTGACTGTCATGTGGAGAAGTTACACATTTGCACAACACCACACTCATCACATAAGTCTCACTGAATCTACCCCACCATTAAGTGGGAAAACTACTCGTGTACCAACACATTAGCTCAATGGTTTCTGGAATTCATAAACACCAATGCCCTGGCTCAACATATCCACACACCCACCAGGGGCAACAATATCCTAGACCTAGTCATTACCAACATGAGTGACTGGTGCTCCACACGTGAAGCCAACTCCTCGTTGGTCCGATCAGACCATGTGCTGAACACCATTGATATCCACATCCCACACCTACCCCCCATTAAGGGAACCACAGTATAATATGTCTACAAGGCCAACTACATGCTTCTTAAGACAGACGTGGTGGACGTCATGGCACCCATGCAGATGGACAGTACTATTACAACTGCTGAATCCTACACAAGTGCACTCTATAAGCACTTACAGGAGTGCATGGCTTATGCTATCCCAAACAGAACCAGGACGCTATACTCCTAATTAACTAAACCAATCTGGTGGTCCCCTGCCATAAACATATTGTACTACAGGAGAAAGACACTGTTGCATATGAGAGTACAATACCATACTTATTCTTGTAGCAGTTTAGTTGCTTATCCTGTCTCCTGTAACATGTAGGTATTTTAGATACAGAAATAACTATTGTATGCAACTATTACAGTACTTATGGGACATAATTATGTCATACAGTCCCAGGACATTTGCCACATTTAATATATTTGGTCAGTACACAACCGCCCAAAGAGGGAGTGTCCCTTGCAAAGTGGGACAGGTGGTAACACTATCATTGGCTCATGTCCATAGCACATATTTGTAATAGTGTATAGGCATATACTCTCCATATCCTTTGTTCATAAAGGTTGGTAGTGGCGGAATGTGTGATTGCTATGGTCTATGTTATACACATATATGAACACTTCAACTGCTGTATATGGGAGACTTATGGAATGCCGAAACCACAGTGTTCCGACGCACACAGTACCGGGACCAGACTCCCATACCCCACATTACCGACATCGACAGTAACTTGCGAAGGTAACACGAACATGGAACACACACATGTGCACACAGACACACTGCTACCCAACACATCCAAACAAACTATCCTACACTACGTATGAGCAGGTGGCCAAGCCCCCCTACACCCCTCATGTAGGTGTCTGCACCCCCCACACCACCTCCTACTTTAATATTCTACATCCAAGGTCGTGCAAACAGATGCACAAAGCTAACCCACAACCACACATTACAGTCCCCCCAAAAACACACACCACACACAGAACACACACTTACACACACTACAGCCCTAAGAAACACACGTACACACAGTAACCTACCTGAACCACAACACCAGAAGCACTGACTAACTGTCCATTAACATTGTGAGATTACACCTTGCGCATCTGGTGTTTTGGTACTGTGTTCTTTCGGACCTTAAGCCTCGGGATTACGCGCGCCAGTATGTAAAGCAGTCAGTATGTGGTAGGTATCCCATTTATATGTACCTCCATGATTATGTAGATGTTGTTAACCTATCTATATATCTACATATATATGTATATCCCCATATATCAACATATCTCTCTCTCTCTCTATATATATATATATGATATATATATATATATATGATATATATATATATATATATATATATATATATATATATATATATATAAAACACATGCACCTTTCATTGGGTACATGCCGGTTTGTCCTATTTCAACACATTCCTACCTTTTGTGTTTTATCCTGTCAGTATACACAACTGACATTGGTACATCTCAGGTAGCTTAGTGGTATGCTATTGTGATGAATGTGTACATGATTGCATGTTCTAATTCTGGCAGTGATATCTTACCTCTCAGAGCAGGCACTGGTAGTGCAAGGGTGATTAACGCACATTGCAGCGGTTGTGTGTTCCAAATCTTTATTATTCTGTGGAGAACTACCTATATATGCAAACTGTGTTTAAGGTATACTATGTAACAAGTAGACATCTGTGAAGATTCCTGTCAGGGATACTCCCCATTATTTGGAACTACATCCCTGATTACATTATACAAAACCCCTCACTGACACTCCGGGGATTCCTTGCAGAGTGGGTGGTGAACAGTAGCTACACCCCAGGGATCCTGCAATTGGCTCTGCTCTACAGAAGGACAGTTAGTTGATCGATGGGGTGGCAACAGCAGACACGTTTTGCCTATGCTTATGAGTGGCCTGGGTGGTTGGGCATGTACCTACCTATGTATCTATGAACCTGTACATACAGTATGGACACATGCTGATAGCTTAATTTACTGTTCAGGTGTTGACTTACCTTGTGCCAATGGCAGTTGTGTGTACAATAGTTGAGGGCTACCTATGTAGGATGCACACAGTAGACCACCTATACATGACAGGTGGTCATGTGTGTGTGCCATCCATGTTTGCTGTGTGTGCAGGTGGAGAAGGGTGTCAGTCCATGAGTGCCTACACTGTCAGTGTGTGTGCTATATGTTCCCTCTTTGTCAAGGCATGGGCATACTGAGCATGCCTCTGTCTGCCTACTGGGGCTAGCACAGGGTGTTTGTGGTCTGAGTCCCCCTGTGCCTGTGGGGCCCTTGGCAATGGTGGTGGGCTGTGAGGGCCTTCACCATTCTGTCACTGCTGCAGCTGTTTCCGCAGGATCATATTGTGTAGCATGGCACATACTATGAAGATGTGGGCACATGTTCCTGGAGAGTACTGCAATGCTCCACCAGATATGTCCAAGCAATGGAACCATGATTTCAGCATCTCAAACACGTGCTCTATAATGATTCTGGTTTCTACGTGTGCCTTATTATGGCGTTCTTGCGTGGCTGTGTGTGCATTTCTGATGGGAGTCATCATCCACGGTTCCAGTGCATAGCCAGCATCCCCCACCAGGTGGCCATATGGGATGTCCCCCCTGGCAAATACCTGAGACAGCTGTGAGGCATGCCAGATGTGGGAGTCGTGATAGCTTTCAGGGCTGCCAGCACACACATAGATGATAATGTCCTGGGCATTGCACATGACCTGGCAATTGATGGAGGGTAATCCCTTCTGGTTTATGTAGCGCCTACCTTGCTCACTGGGTGGTGACTTGATGTGTATGCGCGTGCAGTCTATTGCACCCAGTATCTTTGGGTAAACTGCCACACAGTGGAAGAGATGCATATTGCTGGCCAACTCCTGCTGCGTTCGGCGGAAGTATATGTGCTCGTTGGCATGTGGTAACATGGCATCCAGGAACTGGTGGAGTACCAGGAACTGGTGGAGTACCCTGGATGCTGATGCCTGTGAGATCCCCATGATATCCCCAGTTGGCCTTTGGAAGGTACCTGTAGTTACTATTCTCAAGCTTACACATACCTTCGTGTCCACTGGGATGGGTTCCCCTCTGTTACTTCTGGCTCTGAGGCATGGCCAGCACAGCTCAACAAGTTGCTGTATGATGTCCCTGTCCACCCTGTAACGCACTACTATCTCCAGATCATGTAGCCCCTGGTAGGTTACCCTGGGTCTGAACACTCGTCTCCTCCTCTGGTGCCTGAGATGGTTGTTAGAATCATCCTCCACACCACTGTCAGTCTCCAACACATGATAGTGAATCAAAGCTATGGCGGCTTCTAACATATACATATTAAAATTTTCCTGTCTGTATACACCAATGGTCTGGGAATACACAAGTGTGTGTGTGTGTGTGTGTGGGGGGGGGCTTTCACACCTTATACTATTGTGCAATGGATGATGCTGGTGTAATTGGGTGTGTTTGTGCTATTCCAGCTGCAGGGTATCTTAATTATGGGTTTTACAGCAGGTACTGCTATTGTGGGGCCTTTGGTGTTGACTTACGCTTGTCTGCCATGATTCATCTATTGCCCTTTACTTCTATTTTAAACCCGTTGCTGCCTTTCTTGTTTTGTGCTTCCACAACCCAGGATTGTGTTGGGAAATGTGTTATGTAGTTGATCTACTGCAAGTTTGCTTTGTTCTGCTGTGACAGCTCTCTTTTCTTTGCTGTATGGCACCTCCCCTTTCCTGTTCTGCAGGTAGCTGCTAGCAGCCTTGTTAGCTGTTGTCTATGGCCCACTATGAGTTTCTAGGTGTTAATTACTCATTTGTACTCCATTTACCATGCTGCAGCATTTCCTGATTGTCTTCCCATATCTTTCCTGTTTCAGCTGTGGTGTGCGCTGCGCACAGGTGTTTACCGGGTTTTGTGCACGTTTTCATCCACGTTCACATGAACTTTCAGTTACCTTGTGTGCTCTCAGCTAAGCGAAGCTATGGCTACTTCCACACCCCTATCCTGTGGCTTTTCTTAGCAACACACAACACGGATTAGCAATGATCCAATGTTCTTACAGCTATGGTGGCGCTCCCCTCTCTTGATGTCATGTTTACCTCCAGGCCACTCCTCGGTGTTGTAATGCTACGCCGTGTGGTACATCCTTACGCCAGCAGGGCATTTGCGATTCAGTATTACTTGACTCATTTGCATGGCATTGACTGCTAATTCCAAGTTACCACACGGAACACTGTCACAGACCCTTAGCAACCCTTGCGCCATGGTTGTGATGTAGCATGTGTGCTGTTGACTGTTATGGGGATATCATGAATTGCATTACATTGCAGTTTTTTGACATCTAAATATATTTTCCTTGTGATCCCATTTGCGCACTGATGCACTGTGGTTTTACTTTGCGTTGGTGTGGCCATGACATTAAATGTTATTTTTTTATATTTTGTGCATGTTGTTTTATGCCATTGGCTATATATTTAGCCACTGGCATATATTAACATTATAATATGTAAGTTTGGTCCGCTTTCATGGCTCCGATTTTATGTTTGACAAAATGTAAATCGTTTTATTTTTGTTTACATTTCTACATGCTTATGCTATGCCTGCATAACTTCATGAATCGCTATATACCTTAATTTACATGCTACACTGCTGCACATGGGGTAATTAGCATACATGCACCGGAAGCTGCACATGGAAACAGCTCTTACCTGAATCGCTTGATGGACATATTTGGCGCTAGATCGCCGACGCTACTCCAGTGCATGGGGTAGGTTCATGAATCCCGGGGCATGTCTTTTGGAATATGGCCCCCAGTGTAAGCCTGTTTACAGATAGGCCTTACACCAAAGTAGGTCGCTTACAGGAAAGCAAGTCTTTCAGAATCAGAGCAGATTTACACTGTGAGCAATTTTTTTTTAAACTGGACCATTGCATTTATTCATGCATGCAATTGCATACATAGATATCAATGAATTATTATATGTTGTGTGTGTGTGTGTGTGTGTGTGTGTGTGTGTGTGTGTGTGTGTGTGTGTGTGTGTGTGTGTGTGTGTGAATAGGTTGTTAACCAGGTAAATAAACTTGTTAATCAGGTAAATGAATTGGTCCGAACATCTTTTCAGTCATGATCTGGGCCAGTAAGACAAGGGGAATTACAAACAGAGTATAGATTACAAGTGAATATATTACGCAAGGTACAGAGCAAACAGCAAAATAAATTGTATTAGTATTACATTATTACTCTGAAATATAATCTACTAAAGAAAATGTACAAAACATTACACTTTTGCTCCAAGAAAGAACAGCAGGAAAAAAAACAACATCCATTACTAAGTAGCTATATACAATTTACTTAGATACTAAAGTAAAGTAGGCAATGTGCCAGGTGTTAGGTAAATTGCTTGCTAATGCACTGTGTAATTCAAGGTATAACAAAATAAAGCAAAATTTGAATGGTGGGCAGCATTCTGTAAGATCTCAATAAAAGTCACTGCCTCCCCCCCATTCTACTATAAAATCAACAACAAAAGACAAATTATTTGGTAGAATGCAAAGCTTACAACATGCAAGGGGTCAAATGCAAAGCCATTAGTCAGTGCTCCTAAATATTTAGATGTGTTCTGTTTGAGTAGATGTTCTCTGAATGTTTTTTTTTTTTTTTTTTTTTAAGAAAGACAGTAAATTCTCAAAGTTTCTAATACCATTCCATACAGAGGTGCTTTTTTAATGAATGCCCTTTCGGGTGTGTTCATGGTGAATATGGTCTGTACAGCTGAATGCTTTGTTTGATTCTGATGTTGTAAGTCTGGTTTCTGATCTGAAGTTTGTTCAAGGGTTGGGGGGTCTATATCTGTTATGTAAAATTTTAAAGGTGAATGTGTTGAGCACTAGTGACAGACTTGCTGTTACAGGAAAGCAGTTTGGTTTTAGCATAGTACAGTTGTGTTATTTGCTGTTGACTTGACTGTCGAATCTGAGAATTTTGTTCTCAGCAGTTACATTTTAAAGACAGTGTTTAATAATGTCTGCATATGTATTCACACTTTCCTATCAGAAATATTTTGTAATTAATTGGTTCATTTCAAAATGGATTTGCTTTTAGTTGGCAGATGCTTATTTTACAGGAAAACTATTTTTTTTATGATTTCACACAACATAAGGCTTCATCCTGCAGCACTGCTTCATGCTTTCATTTTCATCTATTTATATTTTCTCCTGACAGTGATTCTGAAAGCAATGTAATTGACATTTTTTCATGGTGTAACTGCCTAGTATATTTTTTCATGGTGTAACTGCCTAGTACATTTTAGCATAAGGAGTTGGAGAATGAAAGAATAATGTAATACACTTTGCACCCCATAAATACTGTGTATGCTGTATTAATTTGCAGACCATCTCCTTCTTCCAGAAGCGCCATCCCATCATTCTTTTCTGCCAATAAAGTGCTTCCACTGTACTGCAAGCTAGCATTCAGCATTGACAAATACTTGCTTTTAAATTCCCTTCAGCATTCCAATACTATTTTCCATGCTTGGTAGTTTATGTGGCTTTAGCACATGCCAGCCACAGGCACTGTGGCATACAGATGTAAAGATTTGGGTAGGATGTGAAACATGAAAATAAAGTAGTTATATAAAAGCATTAAGAGTTTGCAGTGTAAACAAATGCATTACTTAGGTTCTTTCTACAGAAAAAAATATCTGAGAACTTAGAACAAGATGTTCACAACTGTACCTATTAAAATAAGGTGCAGACAGATTGGACAATATACTGTTGGCTGCTTTCTTGCCTCTCTTGTTTTCTTTAACATGGAAATATACTGAATTGTCTGCTATTTGTTAGTAATATGGCCTGAGTGGTTATCAAGCTTTATTTCAAACTGTTCCTTCAAGAAAGGGGGACTTTTAACCAAGCAGCGGAAACATTTCCATGTGTCATATTTTAGGTGTAATCCTAACCTGCTAAGACTACAGGATGCCAATGTCATAGCATGGGCCTCAATTACTAAAGCAATCATATTGTTTAAATGTGAATAACCTTTAGGCTATTTACTAGCTGTCATTTGTTCAGTAGTTAATCAATCTATCTTATTCAGTTTTGAATAAACTTAGTTGTTTGTTTTGTCAAACACAGTTTTAAGTGCAGTTAATTACTATTATCTCAATTTGCACTTGGGGCAGAATTTACAACATAATAGCTATGTTTTGAAGTTGGGCCTGTCTTGCATCATGTCAAAGTTGGATTACAACATTACTACTAATTGAGCAAAATAATTTCTTCACAAAGGACATGCAAACCTGAATGGATGTCAATAACTGGATTAACCTGATGTTCTTTGTAACTGCCTCATTCAGTATATAAATACTTTTATTTTGGCTATAATTATTTATTTTAAAGTTTTGTATAAAATGGAACCTTATTCTGGGTGTGGGCTAGCAGTAAATATATTAGTTCTGCCACTGGCATTTCTTCAAAGAAACAGCTCCTGGGCAAATACATTAATGTACTTACTGTTTGACAAGCCTTGGAATTAAATTAAAATACAAAAAAAATGTTTACATAAAGAATGATTAAAGAAAAAGTCTAAATGTATGGAAGTTTGTTGCTTACCTGCAACAGTATACAGCCTGCTCTAAAAAAACAAAGAAAAAAGGCCAGTGTCAGATAATGATATTATTTCAGTCTGCCTGCTTGGTGCAGGTTAGGCATTGAAATAGTTCTATTTTAGTTCTTACTTATTATTTTAGTCCAACCTAACCTTTGATCCTGTTGAATCAATCATTCTCCCATCTCACCTGGCATTAACGACCTTCATCATTCCATAATTGGTTACCCTTTCCAGGAGAGAATATATTTTGGTAACATCCCATTATGACTAGGTGCTGGGCAACAGCTTAGTGGTTGAAAGCTGTCATCTATGGCAACGTTTATGATTTGATTATGCTCTTAACCTCACCTTGTTGTTCAATGCAGGTGTCTTCTAAGTCAGAACAAAATGGAAGCATGTTTTGACATTGACATGCTGCAGCCTGCCAAACCTCTCAACCGTGAAGATTTTTGCCCATATTTTTAGTGTGTTCTTCATAAAATTTGTGAGTTTTTTGGCAAATCATTGAGGTACATGAGCTTCGGACTTTATATCCTTCATAAAAATGCATGTTAAAAGAAAACCTGTTATTCCAGCTACTTTCTAAGTTTATAAGAGCTATAATTAAAAGTTGTCCATGATTTTGGGCCTTTGCCCCCCCTCCCCCATTTACTTTTGCATGGTTTCATGCATGAAGACGTTGAGAGGTATGGTCCTGCCTAGAACACAGTTGGTGGCTATTGAGCTGTCACTTCCAGAGGATTATGCTTGTGAAGATATCCTAGAGGTCTTTGCCTGGGAGATAGCACAGTGGTGAGTTTTTAACTAACCATTTACCACCAGCACAGCTGGGTCTTCTGGCAACTGACGCCATTACTCAGACATATGCTGTCAGGGTCATGTTTAGTGTCTAGCATTCTGTGCAGTTGTCAATGTTGTAACAAAGATTAGAAGTTTATTTTTGAACCAGCTGCTAATATTTGAACAGCAGAAATAAATTCTGTATTTTAGTGCTGACATTAATGTTTGAACCAAATCATATTTCTTAAGGTTAGCATTGGCTTGTATTTCAGTGATGTCATTTGCATGCATTGGCAAAAAAGGTCTTGTTATGGCATGCTAAAAGAAGCTAATTTATTCCAGAAGTGGCAGGCTATGACATTCAAAATTTGCTTTAAAATGCGTACACTGCCTGGTTCTTTAATAATGAACATTAACAACCTGAAACCTCATTTACTTAAGCAATCAACAATTCATATGTTTGGTGGTTTCCAATATTTCTGAAATAGATTATCAATGCACATATTTTATCTTATAACCAAAAATGTATTAAAACATATGAGTATGAACTCTTTTAGGCGGAAAGAAGAAAAACATCTAACAGTGATGTGAAAATATATAGTTACAAAATGTTTAAAATAAAGAGTTTCACTGCATTTTCTTAAATGTTTTGCCTTTTCTAAATGTTCTAACGGGGTCATAGATGAGGATCCATAGTTGGCTATAATGCGAAAATTAATTTCTGTGAGTGCATTTAGGACAGCAGGCAATAAATATTTAAAATCCTCTGCAGTTGTAAGTAAATATGAAGGCATAATAGTCATTGTTCCCTGAAAAACCAGGAATGCTATCACTACATTGAAACCATGTTTCTGTAATTACATAAATGCTGATGTCATTTGGGGTGAAGATGGCCGCAGTTTCAGAGATTTTGCTGTTTAGGCTTCTGGCACTCAGCATGCTACCTTGATATTATTTGGGTTGGTATTTGCTATGCTGAGATATCTAGCAGGTGAACTCTGTCTAAACAGGCACTTTAGGGGTATTAAACATTTTAGCCAGTATGTAAAGATCAAGGAGTCTGTTGACCATTCCATTTAATGAAGCCATTTGGTTTAAAGTTGAATTTAAGTTCATAGGTTCATAGGTGTGCACTAGACTAATGGCCCTGGAGCCTTTACAAGCCTAGCCCATAGGATTACCCTGTCATGATGTCACCCAACCTTAGTTCCCAGTGCCTCTGTCAAGTAGAGCCACAGTAGTGATCCCAGGGGTGAATTTTCTATTTCCAATCCACTCATCAAGATTTCTCTTGAAGAGAGCCAGTGAGGTGTTCTGTTTGACATGTATGGGAAGTCTATTCCATAGCATGGGCAGTCTCTGGGTTATGAACCTGTTCCTCCAGCTTGTTCTGTTGATTGTGGTAACGAGGTTGAGTTCTTTGGAGTGTGTAGTGCAGAGGGATTGGGATTTCTTTAGATGTAGCATTTCTAACAAAGCTGGGTCAGACATGGCTTTGTAAGTAAAGCAGAGATCGCCTCTAAGTAGGCGACATGAGACAGAGAATAGTTGGAGTTTTTTGAGTCTGTCCATACAGGGAAAGTGTTTAAGGCTTAGGATTCTCTTTGTGAGGTACTTTTGTGGCCTCTCTACTTGTTGTAGGTGTCTAGTGAGGTACATGCCAAATGGGGCATTGTACTTGATGATTGGCCTAATGAGGGAAGAGTAGAGGGAGACAATGACCTCTTTCTTCCTGGATGCACAACCCTTAGTAATGAGATGTGCCACACAGAAGGACTTTCTGACCACAGTGGCAATGTGGTGGTTAAAAGAGAGGTTGCTAACAACCTGTGTTCCCAGATCTCTTATGATGCCTTCTGTGTTCAGTGGACTACCATCAATGTGGTAATTCATGGGAACTGTGTTTTTCCCAAAGGGGACATGGGCACATTTTTTGGCATTGAGCTTAAGGCCATGGTTTTGACACCAGTTTGTAGCATTGTTTATATATTTGTTCATCAGATAAACCCAATGGAAGCAAGAATCCCTTTGCAGGGGTGACTCAGGAACACTGTCTACTTAATTGACATGCCCAGAGCTACACAGTAGACAAATGAAGGTGAAAATTTTCAACCCGGTACCTTTGACTACAGGAAGCAGCTCATTAACAGCTCAGAGCTTTAAATCTCAGCACTAACATTGGTGAAAGAAGAATGCCATTCAATCCAAGGGCCTTGATTACTTCAAAGACATTCATAGAAAGCTCAGAAATGTTTCTGTGCATCTTCCCCAGGGAGGAAAGCCTTAAAACATTCACCCACATGTAGGCAACAACAAAGTTGTAATTGTACCTGGAGGAGGATGCAAGCACTTAATGACATCCATAATCATTATATCAATGAGACAGCTAATTATTAATTTATCCTTTGTCTTAACAATGGAGTCATCAATGACTAAGGCATTCTGGGATTTTCTGTAGGCTAATGGGATCTGATTTTGGACTAACTGATTCTGGATAATGTACTACCTCTCAGAAAGTGGTTGATATCATGTAAATCCTTGTTCTCTAACATGTTCCTGTTTAAATTATATATATCTGCAGGTGGCATCGCACCCAAACACGCATTCACATATTACACTCTCGCACCCCCGCCCCATCACTCCTTACACTTTAAACTTGCAAAATATGACATGGTCAGTGTTATTAATAAAGCGGAACAACTGTTTGCCTAAATTGATACATATCATACAGGTGGCCTAAGCTTCTTTCTTGTGGATTTATTTATTTATTTGTTTGTTTGTTTGTTTGTTTATTTGCTTATTTCTACTGGAATAGTCTGACTTGGCATAATATCTTTTCAGTGGAGGCCCTGGAGAGAACAGTTCCACAATGAAAATCCACATTCAAAAAGCAGATCCCTATAAACTAATACAACAAAGATTCTTAGGTTCAACCAAGAGATGTTTTACACATTTACAAGCAAGCAGATAAAAGAAGAATTTGAAATTACAGTTTACAGAAGAAGTTTGCAGGTATATACAATACTAGACTAAGTTTGTATGCATTTTTATTTATATTTTATGTGCTAAAACTTGTTATCTTCTGTTTATGAGCAGAACTGTAATAGTGCACACATTCTGTATGGTTGTAAGTATTCAATATTCAAAGAGGGCTTTCTTGTGAGAGGGAGCATGTAGAAAACTGTATTTGACTTAGGTGCATCTACAACATGTTTTTTAAAATCACTGAAGGCCAAGACATACTTCCAGCTGGTTTTGCCATTTCCATCTCATTTCCTGTCACATTCAAACCTAAAAGGCATGTAGATGCCTTGATGGAGGTGTTATGTTGTTAGTAGACAAGGACCTCTCAAGTGCCACTGCTCCAGTATAACAGTGATGTGATGAGCATGCTCGGTTCTGACCGACAGTAGGAATTTCCACTACATAGCTATTTCAGCCAGCCCTGCTTTTACATAATATCCTTGATTTTGAGTCATATTTTTGTTCTGCCCCTCATAAAGTGTTTGATTTTCTGGTAAAGCACAGTCGGTCAGTAATGCTGGACATTAGAGTTTAATGCATCTTATTGTTCAGAACATACTTTTTGGTGCAAAAACTACTGATCTGTTAACTGTTTATATGAACTGGAGTAATTTATAAAACTTTTTGCTTATTTTGCACCATTGCCCCCACCCCATTATTTTTTGGCTCTGTCCCTCATTCTTGAGTAATGAAATTGAGTAATTGGCAATATTGTCCATGCATTTCAAATATTTTTGTATAGTCACACCTGTCCATATTCGTTTATCTTCTATACCAATTTATTTGATATAATCAGGTTAACAAATAAAAAAAATGATATAAACAAGTACAACATTTAATAAACGGTTAGAGCTGCAAGTATCAAAATTGGGAAACAACCTTGAAAAAATTCAAATAGAGGAAGCTTTTCCTTAATACTATTATCACATTATCCAAAATATTTTTTTTTCAAGCTACTTACCTTTACAACTTTAAAACTCAGGATATTCAGTTTAATTTTATTGTGTTGATTCCTCTACCCTTTCTTTATCACATCGGGAATAGTTTTAGTTATACTGTAGCTAAGTAAGAAATAGTGGAAGAAACAACACTCCACCCATGAGACTATCACCTTACAGTGTGGGACAATTCCTATGCATTATGCTTTCAAACTTTCTATTCATTTCTTAACAAGGGTGGCCTACTAGATATGCTTGTCTCCTTTAAGGTACAACATAAGAACACTGCACAGCAAATGACATGCTCATATCAGCACTCTTTTGGCAGACTGAGAAAACCAAACCCTGGACTATAGTCATTCATTCATTCATTTGTTTGTTTATTTGTGTATTTATATGCCTTTGTTTGCCAGGAAAGTCTAACTGAAAAAAAATATATTCTAAACCCCTTTCTTCCTTATAATATAGTTCAATATTTCATTAGCACCTGCTTGTAGGCCAATGACCAATTAAATGCAGACTCTATAATAAACTGATATACTGTATCACCCATCCAAGAGTCTAGACTTTTCCTAAATACTTGTAAGGAGGATAACTGACAAATAAAAAGTGATACCCTATTCTACAACCACACCATAGACTGTGTTAAATATCCTGCTCTTAAAGCTGACCTGATGCCATCATTTTTTTAAGTATATCCCATACCGCTAGTTAATTTACTTGGACTCAACAATTTAAGATTTAGCATAATACAATACTGTTCATCCCTAAGCTCTTTAAAAGCTAAGCACGGTTTTGCCCTCAGGTATCTGTAACTAATAGAAAAAGATCTAGGCTTTCAAGCCTTAATTGATAGGACAGATCTGTATACCCATTAATTCTCCTAGTAAACCTACACTGAATACACTGCAATTCAAGAAGATCTCCTCTATTATACACACAAATATGTTGTACTCAATAATGGGATGGACATAAGATGTAAACAATCTCAAAACAAGTTAATTTGTGCCAGTGAAGAAATTCTTAAGAATTAGCCCAGATATTTTTTATGTTTCAGCTTAAAGAGTTTGAGAACTGGATCTACCTTTAAGTGTGTCATTTATTACATATTTGTTGCAATTCCCAAATCTTTATATTCTGACAGATTCCACAACAAAAAGGTCCTAAGTTTACATTAAGTTTGACCCTAGGTCTCCCAAACTAAAGGACGGTACACTTATCCTTATTAACTTGTAAATCAGCCTGGTTGAACCACTGGTTTACATTACACATATAATCATTAAAGAAAAACAAATGTTCTGATTTAATAAGTATGCATCTTATTTTAATATAATTTGCATATCTGTGTATCCATATACTGCACTTAGTTGGAATAAATGAAAAAAATCTAATTGAACAACATAGGACCCAGAACTGAGCCTTGTGGGATCCTTTTGTTAATTCCTTCCCCGTCTAAGATATAATCACTTAACCTCACTCTTTGCCGCATTCCATACAACCACTTGGCTCCCTATAAAATGAAATAAGAATTAACCAAATGCTTACTCATGGCATCCAGAATAGCAGTATGAGTTATACTATCAAACCCTTAGAATGGTCTAAATGTGCTACTGCAACAGACATACCCTTATCTAATGCTTTGGATACTGAATTATAAAATTCTACTAAGTTGGCAAATGTAGACCTTTGTTTCATAAACCCATGTTGGGTGAGATCCAGTAAATGACCCTCGATGTCATAATTTAAAATCTGTATTAAAAGCCTTTTAATGTTTTCCCAGTCAAAGAAGTTAAATTTATGGGTTTATAATTGCTGATACTATCTAGCCCCCCTCCCCCTTTGTGGGCCAGCACTACATTAACAAGTTTCCAGTTGTCTAGAACAATGCCAAAATGCAATAAATCATTAAACAAAAGACTTTTAAAATAAAGAAAAATGCTCCAAAGAGACCGAGTAGGCACGATAATTGTAACGCAATTTATTAATAAAGCAAAAGCGTTTTCGCTTCCATACAGACAGAAGCTTCATCAGCAAACAAAGAGCGCAAGCTCACAAATTTTAAAAACCTCAGCCAGTGACACATATTGATGTCACTTCCTTCAACATATACAAAATGTCGTTTGTTTTAAAAAAATATAAAATGAATGAGTCAAAAAATATTCGAACTACATGCAACAAGCAGATAGTGACAGCGAAAGACAGGCAGCAATTAGTACATAAATGAACAAAATAAAATAAATATTTAAACATTCTGTCAAAAAGGCAGTAACAATGCCTATCCATAACATCCTAGGCACGTGTAATATTTTTACAAATATAAAAAGTTAAGAGAAGGAATCCTTTATAAAAAACTTAATAGTAAAGAATTTTAAACAGTGTTAAAACTTATTAAGATCAAATTTATCTAAGATAACTCCTGTATTTTAAAATAGATGCAATATTACAATTATCATTAAGACCCGGGTAAGAGAAGGCATCTAACTGGAGATGCCATTCCAACTCACGGGTTTCTAAGATTAAAGATTGGGGGCCACCTCTAATATCAACTTTAATATTGTCAATAGCCATAAATAGGAAACTATGTCCACAGTTGGTCAAAATATGTTTAGAAAGAGCATTGTCACTTTTTTTATTTTTAATAGCATAAATATGTTGGTAAATATGGTCGCGAAATCGCCGATCCGTTTTACCAACATAGAATGCCGGGCAGCATTCACAAAATGCTATGTAGACAATGGATCTTGTGTTGCAATTAGTCTTATGGTTAATAACATACTTCCTACTACCAATGGAAAATGAATTTCCTACCCGAAGGTATCTACACCAATTACAACACCCACAAATGGTAGTTCCTTTTTGTCTAACCATTGGATCGGCAACCTTATTTCTCTGTAACAAAGCTTTAAGGTTGCTACCTCTTCTAAATGTGAACAAGGGGGTTGTACCCAGTCTTTCATGTAAACTAGAATTGGAAATAAAATACCAATTCTTACGTACAATTGAACAAAGGTGACCAGAATTTTTATTAAAAGTTAATATAAAACTAAAATAAACAACAGGAAAAAGAACCAACTATATTGTCAACAACAAAACCAATGAGTGAGTCCCTATATTAATATAAAACTAGTTGAAAAATTAGTTACCTTGATGTTAACATCAGTTACTGAAACCGGTGACAAAGGGCCACCTGGTATATCCATCATACCTTCACTCGAAGGTATCTGCAATTTGGTAACCAGTAATGGTAAATAAGTGCCATTCATACGTTTAAATGACACTTCAGCTATTAAGCCTTCAATCAGAGCCCCGGGATAGCCTCGGTTCAAGAACATGTCCATTAGCAAACGACACTCATTGTCAAAGGCCAAGTCTGTGCTGCACATACGAGCGGCCCTGACCAATTGGCCTTTGACAATAGACCGCTTCTGCTTCCACGGATGACAACTTGAATAGTGCAAGAAAGAATTGCAGAAAGTTGCCTTCCTAAACATGGATGAGCAGAATCTATTATTGATGGTGTCTTTGGCTAATTGGACATCAAGATAATCTATCTCAGAGGTTGAAAAATGATGTGTAAATCTTAAAAAGTCTGTTGAGGCGTTCATGTACGAAATAAGGTTCAACGCCACTTCCTCACCTCCTTTTATCAAAATAAAGACATCATCTAAAAACCGGGTATATATTTTAGAACAACTCTGAAAAATTGGGTGATTAAACAAGAAGTTCTTCTCCCAATAGGCTACAAATAAGTTAGCCACACTACTACCACACGGGGAGCCCATTGCAATCCCTTTCTTTTGAAGATAGTAGTGTTTATCAAAAATAAAAAAATTGGAAGAAAGAACAATATCAAGTAACACAGTGACCACTGAGATATCATTCTTTGGTGCTCCACATTCCCTCAACATTGTCAATCCATTCGACAGCCTCTTCGTGGGGAATAGAGGTGTATAAATCGACTACGTCGATAGTCAAAAAATTGAGGTCCCCATCGAATTGGACTTCATTGATCAAATTCAAAAAAGACCATGAGTCTTTACAGATCTGTGGGATACACTTCAAGTATTTCCCAATAATGTTATCAATAAGGCGGGCGCAGGGATGGGTGATAGAACATCTTCCATCAACCAGCGCACGCATAGGTGGATCTGTAAGACTCTTATGTATCTTGGGGATCCCAAACATTACTGGCACTTTAGGAAAAGAAATATCGATAAAATTATAGGTGTCAATGTTAATTTTACCTTCAAGGTATAAATCCCTAAAGTAACCTTTGATTTTATTGTAAGCATTTGTTAATTCATTCAAAGAGGAGGTTTCATACGCAGGTGAGTCTAACACCAATAACATTCTCCTATTGTATTCAGCCTTGTCAAATATGACCAGGCCACCCCCCTTGTCTGGTTTAATGATACTAACTGCCATTCCACAAATTTTGTTCAACGCCATAATCTGATCATAAGAAATATTCTTTGTTGAATCAGAATCATGGTTTGAGGCATATAAGTGTCTCAAATCAAGTTCACAGGCGCTTTCAAAAATGTGGAGGTTAGGATGTAGAGGGGGGTTAAAAGAACTAGCTAATTTCAAGTTTACTCTGTCGTTAGGCAAATCGTTGTTAAAGAAAACATTTAAGTTAAGTTTACGCACAAAGCATTTCAAATCTATTAAAGTTTTGGCCAAATTAAATTTTTGGTCTGGAACAAAATTCAGACCTCTGGCCAGTAGTTCAACTAGTTCATCATCAATAACAACATTTGAAAAGTTATAAATCTGAAAATCTCCTTTTAGGTTAGATAAAATGAAAGGAAAATGCTTAACCAAGGGTTCATCTCCAAGTGGATCGTTGGATCCATTTATTAGTTCCAGTTCTTGTTCCTTTGGTACCGATTGCCCTTCTTCCCTAAAAAAGGCTTCTGGTAGGTGTTATGGTTATTTTTCTTATTTAGGGATTTGATCCTGTTACTTCTCCTAGGGCCCTGAACAAAAGACTCTTCCCCTTCAACAGCTGCAAAGCAAATTTTGCAAAACAAAAGACTAATAGTAGCATATATATATATATTCTCCACACAAAAAAATGATCCAGGTATATTATCCAGCCTGATTGCGCTATCTTGTTTGGTTTAGCTCAGTGAAGTTCTAGCCATATACAAATTAAAAACTAGACACTCACAATCTGCATCTATTATACTCTCTTCAGAAAATTTAGTACATTCATTAACTTCACCAGCTGAAAAATGTTTATTAAACAATTTTGCCAATTAACTGCGGTGGTGGTGCTGTGGTAGCGTTGTCGCCTCACAGTAAGACGTTGTCCTGTTCGATTCTCAGCTAGAGCATCTTCTGTGTAGAGACATGAGTGAATGGACATACCTTCGTTGAAGGTTGTGCATCAGGGCTGTCAACTCGGCACGTAAAAATCTACTGCCAATTATTAGCGGACAGGAGTTCCGCTGTCGCGACCCCTAACCGGGAAAAGCCGAAAGACACAACATTGGCCTTAAGGCCTTATTCTTTTTTCCCCAAATGCCTAACATATGAGTACATTTTTTTAGTACTGCTCTCACCCAATTTCTTTTAAATTTGCCTTTAGAATGTTGCAATAAAGCTTTCAGTCTTCTATTAACAAGATTATAAGCTCTCTTTGTGCTACAACTCACCCTTTTTCCACAGACCAAATTTTTTCCTCTACTTTTTTAAGAGTTTAGTGAGACATGCATTCCACCAAGGTGGGATATGCCTCATTAAACTGTCAGTTGTCACCTTTCTACAGCTTCATCAATGGGCACTACAAATAGTTTCAAACTTCTGCCAGTTATGCAAAGATTTATCTTCCCCCACCGAGATTAATACTCAAAGAATTAATATTATTAATGACACACAGGTCAGAAATCTTAGATTTATCATAATCAGTCCTAGACTGATGTTTACAAACAACAGCAGATAATATTTTAAAAGCAAAGCTACAATGAGCAGTTACCCAATGGACAAAGCTGGTTCACCTATAAAATCCTTTGTAGGATATTAATTAATTAAGCAATAACCGATGACATGGTGTGGTATATTGAAGATTTACCCACAGTTGGTGTGGTTTGCCCGAGTAATTAAACAAAGCCAACCATGGGAAAATCTTCAATATACCACAACCATGGAGTCGGTTATTGCTATTATACAATGACATTGTTTAAGAAAAAAATGCTTACTTTTCTTAAATAATGTCTTTGTATAACGGCAGATTGCTGTTCTTCTGCCGGTTGTGGTATACTGATTCTGCTTTTTGATGTACTGCGCATGCGTATGGAACTTGCGTTCCCACGCATACCCAGTACATCAAGGCTTTGAAACGGAAGCAACGGAGAAAATAAAGTCTCCGTTGCTCCATTTTCTCTCTTTTTTTTTTATTGTGCAAAAAAAGATTTGGGTGCAGTTTATACCAACAGAAAAAAGTCCGGGCGACCAGACCTTTTTCCATTGGTATATTGTGGGATTTACAATGGGCACGCTGGTTGTGCATGTTTTAGAATATTAATAGGGAGGAATTGTATAATATAAGATTAAGAATGTTCTTTGAACTAGTTGGGACAGGTATCATCTGAGTTAAATTACACATCAGTCATGGAATTTGTTATCCAAATCAACCCAGTTGTGTGAGAATCCCAATTAATCCTCAGAAAATTAAAATCACTTAGTATTATAAGATTATCATATATCATAAATTTGCTCACACTATCAGTAAACCATTACTGTTCTACCCTAGACAATGAGGGATTCTTATAATGAGTCAACAAATACAGAGGAGAAGCAGATCCAGTAACTTTATCTACAAAAATAAAGTTCCAAGCATACCTCCCAACCATACTGAATTACTTGTTTTTTACTGAGTTTTGGGGTCCAAATGAAGGGGTGCCATGATTCCCAATTGTTTTGCTTTATAATTTAAACTTTTTCAAAAATCGCACTGTTGGAGCTGACGTCATCACGTATGCAATGACATCAGCTCCATCAGGGCTACCAGCCAGTCGGAATTGAGCTCAAGGAGCTCACGTCATCATTTCTGGCTGCAAATGCGAGCGGGAACAGCAGCAGCGAGCAGAATGGATTAACGACAATGGGAGGTTTGCGAGTGGAATGGAGAAGATTACGAAGCTCATTTTGCGGTGGAATGGAGATTCAGGGGAATACAATACAAGTAAGGAAGTGTGTGTGTCTTGGAAGTGATTGGTAGTATAAGATTTACGAGTGCAATAAAATGGTTCACTGACTGCCATTATCATTACACACAGTTTGGCCAACAGAACTGAGCCATATCTCCTATTCATCTAGGAAAGGGTTGGGCACCTCAGAGGGGTAATCTTTATAAATAACATGAATAATCACTGTGGAAAGTGTAAGCTCTTTTAGTTTTAGTATGTGGGTGGTGACCCAATCACCTTGTCAGATTACTCAGTTAAACCCACTGGTACCAAACTTCAAGCCTGCTTTCATTCCTTGCAGAACTGACTTTATTGTATGAGCCATTACCTCAGTGCTTCACTGACAAAGTCAGTGCGATTCTCTCCCACGCCAAGAAAACATGCTCTGTCCATGATGCAAAACCTTGTTCATTTTAACTCGGCTGAGGACCCTATGAACTTTAAAATGGGTATCTCTGCACTAGATTCTGCAAACACTGAAGAAATTGTGTCTGCTTAACTCCTCGGAAGTATAACTGACAACCATTTACTTATGGTCTGTGTGTTTAAAAAGCTAGTTATGAAAAGCAGTATAAAGCTAGAAAGATTATACAAAGCAAGGGCACTCCTTATAGACAATGCACAGATTATAACAGCAAAATCTTTCCTGCTATCATTTCTGATGTACTTTGCATATCTTCTAACTGGAATGTATGTAATATAGTAACAAATGATTGCAGTGATTTTAAGATATACAATTTGAGCGATACTTGTGTAACAAAACGATGGGCTAACCTGTTTCAAAAAGGCCTTAATTTTGTTCCTACCAGAATGCCTAAAATTGAGAGTGACTTACTTGATTTAAATTATATATCGGAAAACTGAATTTTAGATTTTTCTTTGACTGTGAAAACCAGACAACACTGTTGGATGTAAAAAGACTAGTGTATTTAATCCACCTTTACACCCCTTTTATATGTGTTTGAATCCCTCTGTGCAAGTCAAATTAAACAGATATATAAAAACAAGAGAGGGAATTTTGCATCTAACATGACAAATGAAGAAGAAAACCTACTTGCAGAAATTGGGGCTAATAAACACATAAGAATCATGAAACCTGACAAGGATGGGGGCTTAGTGGTAATGGACCAACGTGCCTATGTGGACAAAATGTTGACAACCCTGTACAGTGACACCTATGAGAACATATCAGTGAATTAATTGAATATTGCTTACCTCAATATTGATATCATATTAAATGATTTATTACTTGATAACCAGGTTACGATCACCGAAACTCAGTTCCTCACACAGTAAAGTCCCCGTACACCAACTATTTTTGGGATACCCAAGATGCATAAATGCACCAATAACCCCCCCCCCCCAATGAGACTGATTGTTGATGCTAAGGCATCTAAAACTTTTACATTGGCTAAATTCATTGATTATAACTTAAAAGCAACTTTAGACCTTTTTCCACACATACTCAACGACTCTTGGGATTGTCTAAAAAAAATGCACAAAGAATACTATTCAGAGCACTTAATTTTGGTTATGGTCGATGTCAAAGATTTATTTACAGTAATCCCCCATGAACAAGGCACCACAGTGTTTTATGATTTTTATGTACCAATACTAAGTTCAGTCATTCAAGAATTTTGATGTTCAGGACTCTGATGGAAGTTATTTTGAAAAATAATTTCATTATTTTTGAAAATCAATTGTTTAAGCAGAAAATGGGTGTATCAATTGGGGCGGCTCATGCCCCCCTAGTTGCCAATATTGTGTTGGCTCAATGGGAGACTACTATTGTCTTTAAATCAGAACTGTTTAAATAATGTAGGTTCTGTGGGCACTTTCTGGATGATATATTAATATTTTGGGAAGGCTCTGAGGAACAGTTAGGTGAATTCTTCACTTTTTTAAACACATGTACACAGTTCCTACAATTACCATGACTACTAGCAGTGACATGAACAACTTTTTGGACATTATCATTTGCAAGGATAGAGAGAACGAGACTTTTACCTCGGGGCTATACAGAAAGCCAACCTATTCTAATGCGATATTGCATTTCAACAGCTGCCATCCTAGGCATCAAAAGAGATCTCTAGTCAGGGGACAGGCTGTCAGATCAGCTAGAATGGTCAGTGATGACAGGGTGTTCCTAAATGAGATGGAAATCTTAAAAAGTATGTTGTAAAGTAGTAGTCATTTCATAGAACCTGTACTAGATGAAGTCATGACATAGAGACAAAACAGGCATTTCTATCCCCTGTTGAGTGCAGCACTTGTGGAAATGAGAACGACAGCGGTGACAAGTGACAACACTGGGAATGTGGTTAAACCCTTTACTGATGCATGGTATTATCACACACCCCCTGTTTTGAAAGCATTAGAGAGGTGGTTATGAACAATTGGATAATTTTTAGTAGTGGTGAAGAAAATCTTACAAAAGTAGGGGAGAAACCTTTGGTAATATACAAAAAAAGTTCTGAGCATAAAAAACCTGTTGGAAAGACGGGGGTGTGGTTAAAACAAAAGGGCACATGAAAAAATGTAGACATTGTGCCCAATGTCCCTATATTTTGGAAAACAATACTGTTTACATCAAAGGGTATTGTAAAGTGACTTTACAACAGCGTCTTAATTGTTTAAGCAAGAGCTTGGTTTATGTTGCTATTTGCCAGCAATGCAACAATTTTTATATAGGGAAGACCATTAACTCCTTTAATAACTGCATTTGCCAACATCTATATGACATACGAAAAGGCAACACAAATAATGCCTTAACAAAACATATCCATGAATTTCCCAACCCCCACTTTAAATTCAGTGCATCTGAACAAGTAGTGAATGGGGGGGGGGGGCACCCCATTGTTCCTTGAATACAAGGATCTAGTGTGGCAACTGAGATGTGATGCCACACACCCACCTGGACTCACTGATATGACCTCCATTTCTAGCTTGCTAAAATTAAAGGCAGATTTTCATATTTGAAGACATTCTCAAATGAGTGGCATTTAATAGGGCTTGTGTAAATGAACAGGCTATGGCCAAACTTGCATGCTGCACTTTATTTTATTTATTCTATGATAGGGCTTGTGTAAATGAACAGGCTATGGCGACACTTGCATGCTGCACTTTATTTTATTTATTCTATGATAGGGCTTGTGTAAATGAACAGGCTATGGCCAAACTTGCATGCTGCACTTTATTTTATTTATTCTATGATAGGGCTTGTGTAAATGAACAGGCTATGGCCAAACTTGCATGCTGCACTTTATTTTATTTATTCTATGATAGGGCTTGTGTAAATGAACAGGCTATGGCGACACTTGCATGCTGCACTTTATTTTATTTATTCTATGATAGGGCTTGTGTAAATGAACAGGCTATGGCCAAACTTGCATGCTGCACTTTATTTTATTTATTCTATGATAGGGCTTGTGTAAATGAACAGGCTATGGCCAAACTTGCATGCTGCACTTTATTTTATTTATTCTATGATAGGGCTTGTGTAAATGAACAGGCTATGGCCAAACTTGCATGCTGCACTTTATTTTATTTATTCTATGATAGGGCTTGTGTAAATGAACAGGCTATGGCGACACTTGCATGCTGCACTTTATTTTATTTATTCTATGTTGCACAAACATTCCTGATTGTATTGAAGAATGTACTGTGGTGTTCTAGTAGGTTTTATTTTATTTCAATTGAATGTAAAGCTTTTAAGAAATGCATTATTCAGAGAACATGTGACTGACTTTGTATAAAAGGAAGTGATGTTTTTGGTATGTTCAGTTAGTCTGAAGAAGTCAGATGGCTTTACACCGACGAAAGCACTCATATTAAAGTGTAGTCTGTTCCTGTGAGCTGGTCTAAATGCTTTATTATTTTTTATAAAGTCCAAAAAATGTTTTACTGTATCAGCTAATTTCCTACTTGGCAAAAATTAAGATGAGACTTATCAACCATAAATACATTTTTGTTACTCTTTAACACATCCTCGGTTCCAATGAAATTGATATCCTTAAGAATGCAAAAATTACTTATCTGTTTGTTAAATAATAAAGCTTTAATAAATTGATAATGTGTTAAGGGTGGGGAAAGGAGAAGCTCTGAAAAACATGCACTTGCATTGTTTTTAGAACATACCTCCACAATATTTTTAACTGCACTGAACATATGGAACAGAGGAGTCTTAATCAGATCGTTTACACTTACATGTACAATAACAGAATTATAAATCAATGTCTTACCTAACAATGCAACTAAGTCATTGGATATGTTTCACAACTTACTTCCACCTGTACTACAAACTGTAACTTTGTCTATGCTGCAAAGAGGTCGAATGTATTTCCTAATCACAGAATCACTCATAACTAGCATTCCAGCAGATTGATTACTATCTATATTATTATTCTCAAGTTGCTTGTTGTTTGTCTTTCGGCTTTTTCCCGGTAAGAGGTCGTCACAACAGAACCTCGGTCTGCTAATGATTGGCAGTAGATTTTTACGAAACGCTGAGGTGCCAGCTCGATGCCCAACCTTCAACGAAGGCACACCCATTTACGCATGCATATCTTTCAAACGCTACCCAACCGCGGGGAGGACATGCAGACTCCACACAGAAGGCACTCTCAAGCCAAGCCGAGAATCGAATGGGAGAACCTTTGATGTGAGGTAACAACACTACTGCCGTACCACCACGATATCTACATTATTATTTTCAAGTATTACCCTAAATGTTCCCCTTACCGTGCTTTTCTTATACCATTTATTCTGCACTGGCTCAGACTTGCAAGTTATCTCAATATCATTAACCTCTCGCAGTCTCTTCTCCCCTCTAAGTTCACTAACTGATACTCATGTGTCCGTATACATTTTGACACTTAACCCATTCTCAAGTGCTCCCAAACAAGAGACATACCCAGTTTGAACCTTTACATCCATTGTTAATACTTTGTTACATGAGAATAGTTTATTCTCAACCAACTTGTTATAAATAATGCTACCTTCAAATGCTTAAGTTCTAAGGTCCTAAATGTCTTTTGTACCCTAAAAAAATGAAGTACTTGGACTGGAATCCCATTTCATGAGAAACTACTGAATATAAGCTTTTATTTCCATTCCTGCTGTTATGTAGTACCATACCTAAGCCTAGGAAATAAAAGCTCATAACTGCATGCACTAGCATTGTGAAAGTGGCAATCTGAACAGCACTACCAGTGGCAGAGAAAGGACTCAAATAATAAAGCTTGGGAAATGATACTTCTGGGGTATAACATTCGTAAATATAATGTGAATCTATGTTGTAGCATGACTGTACTGCCCTGCAGTCTCTCAGGATCAGGATACTACAGTGGCCAGAGCAGTGAAGAGCAAACTGGTTATTATGCATATCTGTACACCCAACAGCCATCATCCACTACGTTATGTGTGCAGCAGTCTTTGGTTCCAGTGACACTACAGGGCACTTGATACAATGGGCTGTCATTAATTCATGGGTCTCATGGAAATCTTAAAATTAGTGCTAGATGCTGTGACCACCACAACCAGATATGCACTGTCCTTCACACAGGGGATGTGTGGTCATCCTGCTTTGGAGTGATTCACATCCATGGATCACTCCAATGGCTGGATTACATATAAACTAGCATCCACACAAGTGATGTACACTATTGCGTACAGTGTTTATAGATACCCATAACTCTCATTAATATACAAGTGTTAACTGGGTCTCTGATGTGGGGCCTTTTACTTTGAATTACCAAGACATATATAATGACTGCACAGCATTCAGAAAAAAATTATCAGCTGATTACAAATGTGATTTTTGGAATGAGAAGGTTTTCTTTTGACTCTGTTTGACAATGTGAATGGCCATTAAATGCTTTTAACTATACTTCAGAACATTGTTACATTGCAGAACTAGCCATCTAAATATAATTACATAAACATTTGTATTAGAAAGAACAAACTCTTTTTACTCTGTATCTGTTTTTTTATTGTGATCATTTGACCATTGCTATTTACTTTATTTATTGCATTTGTTGACTGTGAAAGCCCAGCCTGGGCATGAAACCCCTTTTGAGTGGAGGCCTGGGGAGAAAAGCTCAAGAGAAACCAACTTAAAATACGGTAAAAATATTAGTATTTAAAACATATTCTTTGTTATACGATAGTAAAAAAAGTTTAATACAGTAGAATCAGGTTCACTTGCTCTTACTAAAATATTATAAGTCGTGAATGATCAATGCTCTGCTTTAATCCAGAGAAAGAGATTAGCCAGATGTCACTCAGGTGTAAAGCCTAGTCTATTTTTAGGTTTTGGTTCCGCTTTGATTTGAAAGTGTGTAGTCTTCCAGTTTGTCATAGAAAATGGCAACAAGTTCCATTCATTTTCTTGAGGTGGAATTGGGATACAGTGAGTTTCCTTCTATATTTTTGGATTCAGTTAGGTTAAGCAGCATTTTGTCACCTTAACTTAAGGCTCTATTTGGTGAGTAGAGGAATATGAGACTTTCAAGACTTGTATATTTTTCAGGTTTGTCAAGTAATTTCTGTACTACATGCAGCTGTGCATAGGTAAGTGCATGTAATAGTTCTAGACAGTTTATGTTTTTGGGAGACAGTGGTGAGTTCTATATTGCAGATTTGTAGCAAACGTAGCTTGTTTATCGTAGCACTATTGCTGTTTAGTGGAGGAGTTTAGAATTGTAAAAAAAAAAATGGAAAGCACATAGTAGGGGTGGCAGCAGAAAACGTGTGTCAGTGTTAGTCCTGGTTGCATCTGTGAAGAAGTGTTTCATCCTATAGAGACTATCTAGTTTCTGAAATTTTTTTTTTTACTTGTGATATACGAAGATCAAATTTCATTTGATCATCTGTGATAACTCCTAGCAGTTTAGTATGCGTCACTAATTCAGTTTTAGTTTTGTTATTTCAAGTTACAGATAAATTGTATTTTTGGGAGTTAAACTGTTATAAGGTGAACAGAGTTAGTTTTGGGGGATTTAAAAGGAGCTGGGAACTGTTGAGCTAAGCTGAGCTAAGTTTCTAAGGAAGAAGAAGATTTTTGTGTCAGTTGTTGCAGGGCAGACGAACTTTTAACTCAGTAGAATACCAGTGAATTGGGCTATTGCTGCATGCATAGAAGCAGTGTATCGGGCATTTATGACAAGGCTGAACAGTAATGAACCTACTAGAGATCCTTAGGCTACATCAAGGGATATGGAAGGAAGGCAGGAATAGTAATCACTTTCCTAATTTACAGTCTGCTGACTGTTTGTTAGATAATTACGAAACCAGTTAATGGCAGAGTCTGTGAGATTTAATAAGGAAAGTTTATGCAAGAGTTTTTTTTTTTTTTTGGTGGGAAAGCGATGGTAAATAATGTCTTTGATAGGTCAAGGAAGAGGACAGATACCAGGTTATCTGAGTTTCTATGTTGATTAACTATGTTGGCAAAAATGATCAGAGCTGTAATGGTTGGGATCATAGTTTTCTTTTATAGAGCAATTGGTTAATATGGATGCTGGGAATGCAATTGCTTCAGCAGTAATCTTGAGGTATTCTGGGGGAAGGTTGTTGGGTTTAAAAATGGTAAATTTCACTTTTAGAAATAATTTTTTGATAAAGGAGGTGGGAACTGAGGTAAATGAGAAAGAGCTGTAATGTAATGGCTGATAGTTTATGCTTTTATTGGTGAGATGGTTGTGGTAGTCTTGGTGAGAATAAAATTTGAACTGAATTGAGAAACTACGCTTTCATTTTGTAGGGTGATGGAAGGATATGATTGGGTTATTATATTTGTGTTTAAAACGTTATAGATTGAGGCCCAGAATAGTTTTGAGTTAGATTTATATTTGTCTTGGTATTTTGTATTGAATGACTTTTTTGTTTATCGAACCTGACATTTCACTTGTTTTTTTTTTAGTTGTCTTAGCTGCTGTAAATTTGAGAATGTTTTGTTGCATATTCAAATTTTCCAGGACTTACCTCTATCTTTCATGAGTTGTTTGGCATTTTTTGATAGGCAAGGGGATGGATTAGCTTTGATTTTTATCATTCTGATTGACGCTACTCTGTTAGGTATATTAAGGAAGGTTTTGTTGAACTTAAGAGATGACATTGTCTATGGGCAGATGTTTTAGTGTATTTCAGTTGTGATATCACAAGGCAGAGACAAAGATTTCAGTTTGGAATGTGGATAGGTTTCTCACCTACTTAAACTGGTCTGTGAAATATATTGGAATTTGTTGTTTTACTAGATAAGTTACTAAGTGGTCTCTGAAGGGGATTGGTAAAGAGTCATGGGATGTATATTTGTTGAGATGGGATGTGGGAATCCAGTCTAGAATAGATTCATTCCCTTTTTGTCTGTTTATAAATTCTTGTTGCGGTGTTGATTATAGTTGTATGTATACCATTAGTGGGTTATTTTAACTAATTGTGTTCCAGTCTATATTTACATCGCCTAAGATTAATGTTTCTTGCTGTATGTTAGTAGAGATTCAGTACAAAATATCTTCTAAGGTGGAGGTATTATTGTCTGGAGGAGTGTATAGACCTACTATAACTACTCTTTTTTTAGTTTGATTTAAGGGAAGTTATTAACATTTCAACAGTATGAAATTGTTTGGTGATAGGACTTGATATGATATGTGATATGATATGATATGATATGGTGAAATGTCATATGTATTTTGTAAACTATGGCCACACCTTTTTCTATCTAACTTTAGTATGTTAAAATCTGATGGGTGAATTTCTTCATTCTTTATCTCTGGTTTCAGCCGGGTTTCAGTGGTGGCTAGGATGTCAGGGGAGTAGGTTGCTATCCAAGCATGAATTTTAGATACACTTTTAGATTGGTTTGGAATATTTTTTTGCCTTCATAGGAATTTGGATTAGGATTAAGAGATGAATTAGAGAGCACCAGGAAGTAGTTTGATATGGTCCAGAAAGAGGGGGGATGACTTTACTTAGTTTTCTTGTTATGAAGATATGATAACAGAGGTAAAGCACTTTTTTTAGTAATTGGTTTAGTGAATAGTTCAGGTAACAGAGTTGTGGTAGATCCATATGACACTGATGTATAATACGAGGCTGGATTGGTATAGTGACGGAGTAATATATGAAATACAAATTATTACAGGTTGTAAAAAATGGATGTGGTAGAAGAGAATATATAAATATTGTACTAGGAGTTTTTGTAGGATGTGATATGTGTAAGCATGCAAAGGAGAGAGAGAGAGGAAGAAAGGAACAATTGTTCTGGTTTCATTGGGTAGTATTAGGAGTTGATGAAATGGCGTGTTATTTGCTTATAGTATAGGTGGGAGGATTTATGAGTAAAGTAGCTGTGCTATTTGTTTAGGTGACTGTGTGGGAGGAGTCAGTGAAATTATGTGTTTAGAGTGAGTTGGGGATTGGGTGTAGGGTAGGTGAGTGAAGTGAGCCCAATCAGAGCAAAGGTGAATGGGTGCCAACACTCCCTGCAGGAGCAGTATGCCATGTCTGCCATAAAAAACAATCTGTTTAATGAGTTTCACAGTAAGACTGCTTATAGAACAGATTACCAGAGGCTAGGGTTTGAAAACATAAGAAAGATATTTGAAGTTGTATGAAAAAGCCTGCATGAGAAGAAATAAGACAGAGGGAGTTGTGAATTTTCCTGATGGTAGAAAGTAGATTTTAAAACAAAAGTTAATTAAGAGGGGTAGAGAGTGAGAATTGCCCAGTAAAATGGGCTACAGGCTGAGCAGCCAAGTATTACGGATTGTGGGGAATGCTTTGCATTTGTGATCAATTAAGACCCCTGTTCCACTGTTCCACATTTTCCAGCCGTGGTTCCGCTTTGTGATTTTTGTCGTTACATCTTCAAGAAACTTTTATGAGTGAACTGTTCTGTGCCCTCCCGTTACATGCTCGGTGCTGCCACATGTGTTTGTGAGTGTGACATATAAAAGCTGTAGGTGTGAACAAGGGAAGTCACATGTAAGGAGTTGGTGGTCTGTTAGCTGGTATTTTCTAAATTACTGGTAATCACTTTGTTAACTGAGTCAGACCAGAATGTTTCTTCATAAAATTTCCTTAAGTGTGCTTTCTTTCTTTGTCGTAAGATATAGAATTAGTGTACCAAGGACAAACAGCAAATCATTACCAGAAACGTAAGTTGCATAACTACAGTGTTAGGCCTGAGAAAGCTTGCACTCTGCCTATATCTCTCCACTGATTTTATGTGGTTTGCTCATCTCTTCTGGTAAATATTTTGGAATTACAGTCTAATGTCAGTGGTTAGACTTTCATACTATATCATATGGTTTACAAAAGCCACCCTGGAGGCAATCCATTGATTATCCAATGGGAACCATTTAAATTAATATTAGCTGATGTTTGGATTGTCTCCAGGATGGCTTTTGTTGTCATTAGTCTTGATTTTGCTACTCTGCTTCATCACTGTTTCTTTGTTATCATTGTAACAATACTACTGCTAAATTCATGTCCCCTATTAGCCATCTATGGGCCTGTTAACCATTAGTGGGATGGATGATTTTCAGATAGAGGGTGCAGAAAAGAAATGACTTGTGTTGTGATACATTGCTGTTGTAGACAGGCTGAAGAGACTCTGAGGAATACAATTCAATGTGCTATCTAGCTTTGTAAAAATGGAACATCTTAAATATCATTTTTTTTTAAGTTAGAAGTTCTCTCTAAAAGGACACTTATGAGACAGTTATACGAATTTCTCATGAATATACACAAAATTTTACTGCTAATACTTTATATATATATATTTTTTTTTTTTTTTTTTTGCAAGTCCACTTTAATTTAAATAGACTAAGCAATCTCGCTGGCTTGCTTCAGAGGATAAAACATTTGCCCATAAAGATTTAGAGATTGTGCACTTACAAATAGACAAATTGCAGGTTGTCTTTACAAGAGTAATTTTGTTTTGCAAAAGGCTGTCACATGATGCTGAAATTCAACTGTCCACGTTACTTTAAGAGACGAAGACATAATTAAATTAGCACTTTGATTACTTTCGTGTGAGAGAATAATAGCATCAGGGACCTTATAAGACCAATTTTAGATCTATAATAAAGTATATTATTATGAGCACAGTGTGCCTTTTGCATGCTTGACATAAGGATAGGCGTGCTTGGAGAATTCAGTCTTCATTAACCTTTATGTCTTACCAGATAATGTGTGCTCAACTCAGAACTTTCCCAGGCTACCTTGACATGTCCCCGTTTCCTTCATACCTGACATGCCTCTCCTCCATTATTCAGAGTCTAACTAAGCAAGCTGGAGAACTTGTATACACAGCCAGCAGACTTTCCTCTACAAGTAATCTTTGCTGTGCAAGACCTGGTTTTCTATACAAACTTTGCCACAGAGGAAACAGAAGGAGAGAATAAAGAACTCCCTTGGCTAGTATTGCACTAACGCATCCCTGATCTTTCCATTGGGTAGAGACATATAACAAAAATGTTCTAGCATTTGGATCTGTCTTCTATATTCCTGTCTGGCAGTATTGTTGCCACTCATTTCCCAGTATCTGACTGTTGACTGTCATAAAGATGTTCATCAGTCTGTGATTATTTCACTACAGCATTGTACATAGCACACAGGAAAAGAAAACACAATACAAGAGAAGCCAGCAGTAGTGAAACAGAAGTGAAGGTGCAATTTGAAAGGGAATTAGCAGTAGGGATTAAGAATGAGAAGACATACTTTTTTGATATATGACAGAAAGGAGGAAACATCTCACCATGTAGGGCAAATATAGAAGGGGGATCTCAGAAGAAAAAATAAACTTCTATCACTTTTCCCTCTCACTAGACGTGGTTGTGGCAAATTGCATTTAAAGAGAGAGAAAAAAACAAAATAGAAGCAAAACAGTAGCAAAGTAAATAACTGAAATACCAGCAGTTAATTGCTGGTATTGCAGTTATTTACTTTGCTACTGTGTGTGTGTGTGTGTGTGTGTGTGTGTGTGTGTGTGTGTGTGTGTGTGTGTGTGTGTGTGTGCGTGTGTGCGTGTGTGCGTGTGTGCGTGTGTGTGTGTGTGTGTGTGCGCGCGCGCGCGAGAGAGTTTGAGTTTTTCTATATGAGTGAGCCACTGTCTTTTTGCTTCTACATGTGCGTGTGTATATGTAAATATCTGTGCCTGCAAGAGAGCGTGTGTATTATTAAATACTTTCATATGGTATATTTTGGTTGAAAGGCCATGGCCATGATCAAAGTATACTTTTCGCACAGTGCAAAAATTAGGTGTTCCACATTTTGACTGTTTGTCACACAATGCTATGGTCTGTGTTCCACATTGGCATCTTAGCAGGTTGAGACCTATAGCTACAGGAGTAGAGAGTTGTGGTGTTTAAAAAGTATGTGCATTACAGTTTAGAACGTGGATGCTATTGGAAAAAGTAGCCTGCAAGATACACAGTGGGGGGGGGTGAGGGTTTAGCTTCCCTCAGCCATAAGAGCTCCACCAAACAGTTTTTAGCCCAGTAACACAGGACAGAACTACACTTTACAATCTGTCTAGAAATAATGAATGCATTCACGCTTGTGGGTGGTGCATTTGTTTCCTGACCTGATTTGCACTAGCAATCACTCTGCAGAAACTGAAAGAAGACAGAAGATAAAGAAGCAGTCATTAGTATGGCAGTAGGGGTATTTTACCAGGTTATGTTTATATTATAGGGGTGCGGCCATGGTGATGCAGCGGTTAGTGTTGCCGCCTCACACCAAGAGGTTCTCCGGTTCAATCCTGAGCTGGGGTGCCTTCTGTGCAGAGTCTGCATGTCCTCCCTGTCATCATGTGGGTTTGTTCTGGGTGCTCAGGTTTACACTCACATCCCCAAGACATGCTGTAGGTGGATTGGACACTCTAAATTGGCCCTAGGTGAGAGTGCTTGCATGTGTGTGCCTTCTATGGAAGGTTGGGCACCAGGTTGGCAACTCGACACTGTAAAACTCCACTGCCAATCATGAGCGGACAGGTGATCTGCTGTGGCGACCCCTAACCGGGAAAATCTGAAAGAAGATGTTTATATCATAGGGAATAAATTAGAAAGTACATACTAATACAATGTACATGTAGGCTTAGTTTTGCACCCTGCTTTTCTTACTATTCTAAATTAACTGAAGATGTTAATGACATCTTTACACACTAGCATTTCAGACTAAGCCTGTTTCATTTCTGGATGTTTTCTAACTGTGATAAGCAATCGTAGCTTCTAGGCACAATTGCATAATGCAGTAGTCCAGGGATCAGACCAAAGAACAGTAATACTATAGCTTGAAACACTGTATTATGTTGCATCGAGAAATCAACATCATTCTTTTACTGTTTTGCAAGACTGAAGATGTACTAGAATTTGTCTGATATTGTTTTTTTCATTGTTAATGCTGGTTGAATTGCTTCCATTGATAAAGCTTTTGGAATTGTATGCTGTGCTACAAAATATGCATATTCTTTTCATACTTTTAGTTTCAGCATTTCCCATGTCCATTGATGCTGCATTTAAATATCTGGACATAGTATAACCTTGGTTTTCCTTCCCCCAGAGAGTATATTTGTAGCCTTAAGCCTTAGCTTTCTTTTCTTAGAGATGGTTTAATCTTGGCTTATTCCAGATAATTTCCAGGGGCAAGTGGCTTACAATAAGCAAGCAATAATGCCCAACAGACTGCGTTACTGTAGAAATAACACCCACCCAGGGGTGTTTTTAGGCCCAGTTCCACAGTCAGAGGGCCTCTATACCCTGAAAGGGCATTATTTACACAGTAACACATACCTGGAGGGCTTTATTACACTTAGAGAATGGGCTATCAGTAAAATTGTTGTTGTTTACTGACAATCATTGGGGATTTAAGTCAATAAATAATGACATACATTTGAGTTTCAGACAATATTTCCTTCAGAAAATGCATGCTAAAACAAATCCTTTTATTCGAGCAACTTTCTAATTTTGTATCAGCAATGCTTAAAATCTATTTCTATCTTTTTAGCTTTTGTCCCCCCCACCCCATATCTCTTAACCTCTGAGCTCAAGAAATCTGGACAAATTACAAAATAATGGGGAACAAAGATTTAAAATTAGGGACAGACTTAGAAAGGTGATGAAATAACAGGATTTGTGTTGGCATGCATTTTCTAAATGATAAGAAGTCTAAAACTCAAATGTATGTCACCATTTAATGACTTTAGTCCTGCATGATTTGCAGAAAACCACAAATTTTATTAGCAGCAAAAATCTGGACATTCTGTAAAAATCAAGACAGTTGAGAGATCTCCCCTTTATTTTAGGCTTTATTCAGATTTCTTAAGCTAAGAGATTGAGAGGCTTGCATACCTCTTAACTGCTGCTGTCACTGGTTGATTGATCTCACTCTTTTCACAGACACACACACACACACACACACACACACACACACACACACACACACACACACACACACACACACACACACACACACACACACACACACACACACATTCTACTTTCATGCACGCAAGCACACATACTCACACGGGCAGATAGCAACTTAAAACATACACATACTTTTCTTTCTTTCTTTTTTTAAATGTTTCTTTTAATTTTACACTTGCTAATCAGCAAAAGCATTGCTTAGCAAGCATAAAACAATAGCAAATGTTACCTTCCTTACTGTCCGAGTTTTGCAGCACCTTAATATGATGCTGTGAAGCATCAGACTCGTTTTTTTCACTGGGCATTACCTGTACATTAACACCCTGCTGGAGAATATTCATTCTCCAATCAGGGTGTGAATGCACGGGTTGCCCATTCTCTACTCCAAATAACTAGCATCTACTATAAGTCTGATCTCTTGAGAGGGATCAAAACAAGCTAATGCCTGATCTGACATTAAGTACTCCTTTAATTTTTTTAATTTTTAATTTGCATCTCTAGTAATGCTGAAAGTGTTGTTTTTTTTAATTATGGAGTAGTTCTGTAATAGTGAAAAAAAAATTGGTATTAACCAGGTGCTGTAGTTTGCTGAACCCACTAAGCTTTCGTACCAGTGGAGTGATCTAAGAAGATGCATTCTTGATATAATCTTCTTTGTCTGGCTAAGAAAATATTCCTTTATCTCAATATATCAATCATGGAATTCTAAGATGTCTTAGACTTCTCATTTTTCTTTGTTTAATATCATTTCATTCTCTTTAAGATTCTGAAATACTGCTCCTAAATTTAAAACCTGGCCCTCTTGTTTTCCCAAATGTAGTTATATTGCCATTGAAGTCTGTGACATTGGGCATCTCCTGTAGTGCTGGTCTATAGTGTTTTGAAAATATCAGCAGCTACATTTCCAACAAATGTCAGTTTGAAATACCTTCACAGCCATAGCTGTTTTGAAAGGTTACACTATGAATGGTTATGTCTGAAGAGAACTACAGGTTTACAAACCCAACAGAAAAAAAACTTCAGCTGGATGAAAACACACAAAAAATCAGTTTACAGGTTTTAAAATACCCTGCACCCTTTATGTAGGCGATTTGTTCCACCTCCACCCCTTTGTTTCTACCTCCACAGTGATGCAGCCACAAACTCAAAGAAAACAGTGAGCCACTACCAATATTGAAGTATAAAGAAGCACTGATGAATAAATTATTTTTTATTAGAAACAGCAATTAAGTAGAAACTCATCTGAATGGGAATGGTCAGTCTCACCTTCATTGACTTCACACTTGACTACTGCTAGGTTAATGCTGCTGGAAATTTTATAATGCTTCTACTTCTGAGATGCAGTTCTTACTGGTTCCATCCTAATCTAATGAAAACTGAAACAACATTTATATCTAAAATGATGTTATCTGCATTATTTTCTAAATGCATCTGTCAGAAATAGTTGTTTTTGCCATAATACATATTTTCACATGTCCTTACTTCTGGATTCGTTGGTTTATTTGGCGTAACTGTTAGAAACCCCCAAGGTGTAGGATTAATTACTCTTCTATAACACCCGCATCTTTCATTTGTTGTAGTACTTTAGATAGTACATATGATGAGAACATTCTCCTTGGTTCACAAGCTATATATCACACTCTGTAACTTTGTTGCACTTGGAAATTCTTTAATAGTGTATTACTTTCAAAAATCTTTGCATACTCTTCCTGCAGTTGCTTTAAAATGGTTTTGTTCTTAAGATTCTTACTTAATGTTTATAGTACTTGTATAAGTCCCATATTTTTTCACAAATATTATAACTTCAAAGTAACTTTACAGTCCCCTTAACCACATGTATTTCTATTTCAGTTTTTCTAAAGCCTGCTGAAATTATTGCCTGAAAAGGGCATTTAATTAGTAGAGTTTCTGTGTCAATGTATTGGAAGATCTTAGTTACCCTAAGCTTAATAACTGGGGAAGTGATACTCATGCAATATGCTCATTACTGCCCCAAAAGCAGTTAGACAGAAACTGACTTATTTTGGTGGAATAAAACAAAATCTGCTTATACCTTATCAATTGTTCAATATTGCATACATATAGCTGCCTGAGTCATTGTTATTTTTTGTTTGTTTTGGAGAAGTACCTTCACATTCAATCTGATAAACATTGTGTGTGTGTGTGTGTGTGTGTGTGTGTGTGTGTGTGTGTGTGTGTGTGTGTGTGTGTGTGTGTGTGTGTGTGTGTTTGTGTAGTGAAAAATATCTAAACACCTAAATGTCAAAGCCACTAATGTCGACACAAAATTTGGAAAAACAAGTAGAC
Organism: Protopterus annectens; assembly: GCF_019279795.1. NCBI lineage: Eukaryota > Metazoa > Chordata > Ceratodontiformes > Protopteridae > Protopterus > Protopterus annectens. The sequence goes on from NC_056728.1 coordinate 645,635,353, forward strand.
ACTGAACTGCACATAACCTCTAAGCATGCAACAAAACACACACACACACACACACACACACACACACACACACACACACACACACACACACACACACATATATGTGCATTGACAAAACAGCTGTTAACTATGTAAACACCCCCATTAGAAAGATTTTAGATATATATATATATATATATATATATATATATATATACATATATATATATTATACAAATCATTGTATGACTTGTATGACTTCCTGTGGAACATTCTGTGGAACTTATTCTTTGATTCTGTGGGTTACTTTTTTGCACCATGTTGGAAAGAGGTTATAATTCCATGTTACTGATGCTGCTTTCATTTAGTAAGCCAATTGGCTTCATATTTCAACTTTTCTCTACAATTCATAGAGGAAGAGCAATGTGTTTCTGCATCTGTTACTGGATACTTTATGAATTTCATGCATCTTCTTTGTTATGCCTTTGTCCTAAACGTCTGTCATTACAAGACCTTTACCATGTTCCAGTAAGGGTTTTAAAGAATAGTTATGCTCTCTTTTTTGTAAGTTTTTACTTTTAATTTGGCAAGAGAGATAACTTTCTTTGTACATTATCTGTGCATTAGGTATTTTTTTCTACTATAAATAGAGTTACTCATTTAAATGTTTAGTTTATTAGAAATAATTAGCACATACTCCATCTGGGGTGTATTTTATGTATGCAGCAAATTAAATTAAGATCATATTCATATTCAGGAGGACTGCATTTTAAGTAAAACTTAGGAAGTGTATCCATTAAATATTGACAAAAGATCTGGCTATGTTCATGCCTTTGAGGCCTGCTGATAGGATTGCAAGTCAATTAAACTGAACATATTACCTTTTTCTTTATACAGATGTCAAAAATTGGAAAATTGTTAATAACTATATTACGTGGGCTGGCAGCTTAACTCAGAGTTAAGGCTATGCATTTATCTTACACTCCTGGGTTTAGTTCTCTTGATTTCTACTTGCAAACTGTGATTGTGAACAAGTCATTTCGTCAAAGTCAAAGTAAACTTTATTGTGATTCAAATCAACAAATGCAATGTATCACTGGATGAAATTTCATTGCTTCAGGCTCATGTACATTGAAAAACAATTTTCACAAGAGGGTGAAGGAAGCATATAATGGAAGAAATTCTAGACAGTACAGATATAGCTATACAAATAGATAACTTACCCAAAACTATTTTAAGATAGGATAGCAGAACAGCATAGTTCACAGTTCCCATACTTGTGCAAGTAATAAATTAGTTCAGATTGCATAACTTAGATAAATCAGTAAAAACAAAAATGAAAACTCCAGCAAAGCTAGAACTTCCACTGAGTGACCTCCCAAACCTCTTGTATCAGAGGCACATGGGATATATGCAAATGAACCTTATGAACATCAGGTGTTTGAGCTCAATGGCAATTCTAAATGCCCATGACTTGTTTCGTTGTTTTAATGGACAATTCCAGGCCATTAAAGCCAAACCCCACTAGCTGTGGATATGCATATGTTGGCCTTGTTATGACCTCGTCAGCACAGCACAAGCAGAGTGTTTGACTAAACATTAGAAACACAAGGCTGTTATACCCAGCTGATGTCCATTATCATTAGAGTCACTGCAAAAATATCCCAAACAACAAACTAAAACAATGAGTGAGAAGGTCACTTAAAAACCAGTCATAGGCATTCAGAATTGCCATTGAGCTGAAACACCTGTTGTTCATAAGGTTCATTTGCATAGACCAGATAACAAAGCGGTTAAGGTATTTGTCTCCCATGTGCAAGGTACAAGGTTCGATCCTGACCTCCGGCCATTGCATTATCCTCGGCCTTTGCATTATCTACTTGTGCTTCTGTGGGGGGGGTCTATCCCCCAAATCATGCTGAATGTTTCCATCTGAAACTCATCCATGAAGGGAAGACAATTAAAAGGGGAGAATGAACAAGAAAGTACTCAGCGCTCAATGGCACCCTACCTAAGTACCATGTTCAGTCATAGCCTCACCTCAGGTTTTGTGCCCACTGAATGGCACACCGCAATGGTTATCCCACTCCACATGGGGGAGCCACGATGGACCCCGGGATCTACTGCCCCATTAGCCTGATGAGCCTGGTCTGCAAGGCCATGGAACGTATCATCATGGAACTCATAAACAAAGACATTGGTAATCTCCAAACTCTGGACCCTACCCAGCTTGGATTTGTAAAAGGCAGATCATGTCTCTTAAACCTGATTGACTTCTTTGAAGCAGTCACCAAAGCCATAGATGAGGGTAAGGTGATTCACACAGCTTATCTAGATCTTGCCAAGGCTTTCAACACCATCCCCCCACTCTGGAGTTATAGATAAGCTCACTAAACTAGGTATAAATCCCTATGTGACAAGATGGGTTGCCAACTGGCTCATGGACAGAACCCACACTGTGAAAGTAGCAGACTCCAAATCCGACTTCAGACCAGTGACAAGTGGAGTACCACAGGGTTCAGTCCTGGGTCCTCTCCTGTTTGGTATCTACTTCTCTGAAGTACAAGCTAACACAGAAGGTCTTTGGCTAACAAAGTTTGCAGATTACTGCAAACTAGGAGCCATAATCGAAACTCCTAACGATGTGGACATACTACAAAAGGGCCTCACTGAGACAGATGCTTGGTATCAAAGCCATGGCCTGAAGCTCAATGCCAAAAAGTGTATTGTCATCCCCTTTGGTAAAAACTCTGTACCCATGAACTACCACATAGCTGGTAGTCTACTTAACACTGAAAATGTGATAAGAGACCTTGGAACACAGGTGGACAGTAGTCTCTCCTTTGATAATCACATTGCCACAGTGGTCAGAAAATCCTTCTACATGGCTCACCTCATCACAAAATGTTTCTCATCCAGAAAAAAAGAGGTCATTGTTCTCCTCTACTCATCACTCATTAGACCCATTATAGAGTACAACGCCCCTTTTGGTATGTACCTCACAAGACATCTACAACAACTGGAAAGGCCACAGAAATACCTCACAAAGAGGATTGCTGGCCTCAAACAGGTGCCCTATGCAGACCGTCTCAAAAAACTCCAGCTTTACTCTGTCGCATATCACCTACTCAGAGGCGATCTCTGCCTAACATACAAAGCTATGTCAAACCCAGAGCTGTTGGACATGCTCCAGTTAAAGAAATCCCAATCCCTCCAAGCTACACGCTCTAGGGACCTAAACCTTGTCACTACAATAAACAGAACATGCTGAAGGGATAGATTCCTGTCCCAGAGACTTCCCATACTCTGGAACAGACTACCTATCTATGTCAAACAGAACTCTTCATTAGCACTCTTCAAGAAAAATCTTGATGATTGGATGGAAGATAGGAAATTCACCCCGGGGATCACTTCTGCGGCTCTGCTCAACAGGGGCACAGGAAAATAATTTTCTTGGGTGGCGAAAGCCAGTGTACATTTTTGGCTAGGCTTATATAGGCCCTAGGGCCAATAGCCTATTACCCTCCTATGAACCTATGAACCTATATATCCCATGTGCCTCTGATACAAGAGGTTTGGGAGGTCACTCAGTGGAAGTTCTAGCTTTGCTGGAGTTTTCATTTTTGTTTTTACTGATTGTTTTTTAAGTGACCTTCTCACTCATTGTTATAACTTAGATAAATAGAATCACTTAATTCTACAACAGTAAAGGCAATCATATTGCACTTCTGGTGTTCTCGTGAACTGAGGGAATGTTGACATTGTTAAAGTTAGTTGTTCAACAGTCTGATCACTTTTGGAAAGAAAATATTCTACAACAGTAAAGGCAATCATATTGCACTTCTGGTGTTCTCATGAACTGAGGGAATGTTGACATTGTTAAAGTTAGTTGTTCAACAGTCTGATCACTTTTGGAAAGAAAATATTCCTGAATCTTGATGTTCTATACTTGATGCCTCTGTATCATTTCCCTGAAGACAGGTGGCAGGACAGTCCATGTATGGGATGATACTTGTTCCTTATCAGTCTCACAACTCTACCATAGCATCTGCAAGAGTAAAGGTCCTGTAAGGACTGGAGGTTTCATCTTGTGATTTTCCTGGCCTGCTTTACAACCATCTCTAATGCCTTGTGATCTGTGTATGAGCAGTTTCCATACAAACTGTGATGTTGTTAGTCAGTATGCTTTCCATCGTGGCCCTGTAGAAAGGTCATGAGGATGTGTGAGGGGAGGTTTGCTCTGCATAGTCTCCAGAAGAAGAGGATACATTGTTGCCTCTCTTTACAAGGCTGAAGGTGTTTGTTGCCCAGCTTAGGTCATCTGAGATGTGCACCCCTAGGAATTTGGTGCTTTTTACCCTTTCCACTGCTATACCACAGATAGTGATGGCTGTGTGGGACCCTTGCTTCCTCCTGAAGTCAACAATGATTTCTTTTGTTTTGTCAAACTTTAGTGCTATGTTGCTGTTGGTGCACCATCTGGTGAGTTGGTACAGTTCCTCTCTTTATGCCCCATCGTTATTTCTAATGAGGCTGATCATGGTGGTATTCTTGGCAGACTTGATTATGTGATTTGTCTGATGTTTTGCAGAGCAGTCATGGGTCAGTATTGTGAAGAGAAGTGGACTTAGTACATGACCTTGTGAGACCCCTATGTTCAAGGTGATGCATCATGAGTGGTTGTTGCCAACTCAAAGTGTTTGGGGCCTGTCACTCAGAAAGTCTAGGATCCAGTTGCCGAGTGTATTGTCTATGCCTAGTTCAGGGTCTGAAGAATTTGGGACATGGATCCCTTCAAAAGAGCTAATTACAATAAAAAAAGTTTTTATTTAAATGTTGGTTCATGACTGACAATAGGAAAAGCACCAACATTTCATCAGCTTGCCTGTTTGCTTTTGAAATTGTTTGTTAAATTTTGAAGGTGTTAAGTTTGTCTAGAAAGTCTGTGTTATCTGCACATTGCTTTGACAATATTTAATGGACAATATTGTTGTGACACCGCTGAAATGGGACACTTGTATATACTGGACTTAGCTGGTTAACAAATAAATGAATAATTAAATTACTTGTGGCATTTATCACACTTACACTGATTCATATCAAATCTATTTTCATTCAGTCCTCTTCATAACATAGCACCCTTACTGCATTCAAATCCATCCTTTTATACTATGATTCACACAGTTAATGTCTTATTCACAGTACTTTTCTCTAATTAACAGTTTTTAGCCCCTCCATTGAAGCAATCTCTCTTACTGTATCCCAGTCCTCAGACTAACCTTCCTCTACTCCCATCTATTTTCTACAAATCTTTACTTTACCCCACTTTCTACTGCTACTTACTTACTCCCTAATCATTTTGCTTTACCTTTTTTGTACACTAATTCTGATACAATCTTTTCTTACTCCATTACTGTGGAATTCTTGATTATACTCTATATATATCTTTCATACTGCTTAATCCACATATTTTGTATTTAACGTGTCTTATTATATATATATATATATATATATATATATATATATATATATATATATATATATATATATATTAAATGATGTGTTTTAAATACTCTATCCTCAGAATGTATATATTGTACTACAGGCCATATTCCAAATGGTACTTGACAGCAAAGCTTTGCATGATTTGTGAAAGGGGACTGCTGCTCTGGTTAGTCTAACATATGCATGCATATGGGGCGGAGTCAGTACTGTGGTTAGGGCATGGGGAGGGTGGCAAGTCCTCCAGGTGCAAACTATTAAGGGGCAAACACAAGTGCCACCTTCCCAATCAAGAGGACAATCACTGCACCACAGTCTTAAACTATACCCTTGTTATGTAATGTAATATTAAAACACACAGTGCAGATAATTTACATTACATATGCACGGTATAATCTAAAAAGCAGTGGGAAGATATGATAACTTGTGATCCCTAATGCCATACCAGGGAAATCCTTTGAGAAGGAAATGGAAGGACAGGTTGCACCCCCTACCAATACACTGCTGACAAAAGACTGTGTAGAGAAGACACAGTGGTACAGCAGTGTTATGCTCATTAATATTTACTGAACATTAACAAGTTATCAATAGGATAGCATAAACTTTTTATCTCGGACAACACAAATTTTCTTACTCAAAAAGGCTTTTACTCTACTTATTTAAATAAGTCTCAAGTTTCAGTCTGACAGCATATATTTCTCTACTTTCAGTGTTCTAAATTCAAATTCAAGGTCTTCTCTTTCAGTAACCCAGGACTTTTCATAAGGATAAACCCATAACTTCTCCCAGTTAAATTTCACCAATATTCTTACTACAATTCCCTCTCTTCTGAGTTCAGTTCAGCTCTGCAGGTGAGCCTTTCTCTCTTAAGTCTCTGTCTTCAATAGACCCCTCTGGCCTCTGCCTGAATCTTTCTATAAGAGAGGCCAGTAGCTTAAACTCTCTGACTCTACAAGTCTCTACCTCTAGCTTTTGACTTATTCCTACTTTTGGCCCTCCTTTTTCACCAGAAGGGGGTTGGCTTCCTCCAATTAACAGATGAATACGAACCACCAAGAAGGAAAACCACAGCACCACCAGAAAAATTTATTGATAAATGTTGAGCGCTTTCATCTGTTCAAGACCAGACTTCTTCAGAACAACTTACATAGAAAACACTCCCCTTAAATACTTTCCCTTAACAAGTCACCTGATTAGTACAATTAAAAATTTAAAGTTACAACCATTAAAACCTAATATAATTACATACTTCTACATAAAACAACCATATCTTTTCATTTTTAAAATGCTAGAAATACTCATACGTTCATTTAATCCTGGAAATTGTGTAGCATTCAATCTCAATTGCCAACGTAATTCACACTGTTGAATTTTTTCTGGAACTATTCTACCTTGTACATCAAAATAAATCTGTTGGATTACTAAAAATCCAAATTTATGGTCATCGCATTTCTCTATATGTCTACTTAAAGCATTTGTTTTGGCTTTTTTGGAAATGTCAGGAATGTGTTCATATATCCTAGATTTAAATGTTCTAGCAGTTTTTCCTACATAAAATGCTGGACATGTCATGCACTTTGCCAAATAAACAATGTTGCTAGATAAACAATCAAAATGTGAATGCATGTACAATTTAATACCATTCAATACAAAAACGTGTCCAGTTTCCATTATGTGTGTGGACTGGTTGCACCTTCCACATTTGAAATTCCCTATTCTTCTGTTTGTATAGCCTTCTTTTGTTAAGCATCCACACCTTTCCAAAAGGTTCGTAAAATTTAAGTCCCTTTTAAAAGGTACATCTAGGGGTGCTACCAAAAAGATCCAATAAGTCCTGAGCTAAAGTTAATAAGGGCCAATTTTTCTTAATGATGTCACAAATGTCCACACTATCTTTGTTGTATGTGCAGACAAAAGAAAACCGCCCATCAAACTTAATGTTGTCCCTATCCAAAATTTGAACCCCTAAGGCTAAATGGTTAACATTGCTCTTATTTAAAATGGGCAAATAAATGTTCCTATTTCTCTTGTCAAGGTTTTCCTTATGCAAATCCATCAATAAACACTCAGGGTACCTCTACCTGTAAACATTTTAAGAATAAATTTAATTTCCTGAACAAAATCTGCATCCCTCGTGACCATTCTAGCTGCCCTTACAAGTTGATCTTTCACCACAGCCTTCTTCTGATGAGGGGGGTGGCAGCTAGAATAGTCCAAATATGCATTAAAAAATGTAGAGTTTCTAAAAATCCTTGAGTATAGCTGCCTCTGCTTAAAGTCCAGTGAAATTTCAACATCCAAATAAGATATCCTGTTTCTACTATACTCATATGTAAATTTCAAAAATTCCACTGAACTATTAATGTAATCAAAGAATTCCTCTAGTTCACGAGGTACCTCTCCATACAAAAGATATATAATCCAAAAACATGTATAATTAGATATAAATACACAATATTTACTAGTGAACAATATATTGTATTCCCAAAATGACATCACTAAGTTTGCAAAAGTGGGAGCACAAGCTGCCATAGCAACACCTATTTTCTGTCTAAAAAATTGCCCTTTGAAAAAAATAAAATTATTGTTTAATACAACCTCCATTAAAGTGATTAAGGTATTAATTCTATGTCCTTCATATTTTTTCAAGGTTACCAATTGTGCTTCTAGCCATTCTAGGCCTGTTTGATGAGGTATAATACTAAACAAATTACATACATCCATAGTCACTAAGTAAAATTCCCCCTTGTATCTACGTTATTTAGATTTAGCAAAAAGTGCCAAGAATCTTTGCAGATATAATCAAATACTTGCAATATCTTTTTAAACTGTTCATCCAAAAAACGTGCAATGAAATAAGTTTTGGATCTTTTTGAATCAACGATAGGTCGAAATGGAGGATTTTTTAGGGATTTATGGATCTTAGGTATACAAAATATACTTCCAACTACTGGATGTTCATTTTTCATAAAAAGTATGCTCTTCTAATGTAATATTCCCCTGTAAGACCATATCTTCTAATAATAAATCTATTCTATGACAAGCTATATTAATTTCATTGCATGAAATTACATCATAGATGCCATCAGTGAGTATATTGTTCATAGCACACACATAATCTGCCTGATCCATAATCACCAAGCCATTGCCTTTATCAGGCTTCATAATGCGTATATTCCTATCACAAATGATATCATCCAATAAATTATTCTCCTCCTTACACAAATTGTAAAACACAGGTTTTCTCCAATTAAGACAATTTTGTTTTCTTCCTCCTATAATTCACAGTACTACAACTCCATGAAAGCAACAGAGGTCACTGGTTGAACACTATACCACATGACCCTTCTCCACAGCTCGTGGACCACAGATGGACCATGACCTTAATGACAAACAGCTATCCTTCCTCCAAGTTTTAGTCCAGTTGTGACAGTGTCTGACAACATCCCATTTGGAAACAGTCATATCACCATGGTCAACACTTGCCATACCAAGTTCTCAGTTTCATGGACTCAGGTTTATCAAACTGATCAAAGCTTTGATCAAATGATTCAGAATATGTCCAAAAAACCATAAAAGTGAATCAAGCAATGAGGCTGTATAAAAAACTTTAATTAAAATTACCGCATAAGCGCTTTCACAGTTAAGATACTGCTTCATCAGATGTTCAAAGGTTTTAACTCATGCATATGCTTTAAATAATACAAAGCATTAGACAAACAACCAATCAGAAAAATTCCCGCCGAATACATTATTCTCTCCATTGGCATATCATTGAGGCCAAAACCTGCATCAGCCAACAGTCTAATTATCAATTTTGCTTCAGATATCTCGGTTTTATTCTCTGTATCCCCTCTCTATAACCAGCTGTTACTCTCTCCATAACTAAAAACATAAATGTATGTGTGTGCCCAGAGATATGTATGTGCTTGGCTAATGCATTATTGAGATGTCCTTTCTTTATATCATATATATGCTCTCTTATTCTATCTCTGAAATGTCTGTTGGTCTTGCCTACATAAAACATTCTGCAAGATAAACCGCTAAATAAACCACATCCGATGTGTCACAACTAGTGGCTGTATTAAATTTAAAAACTTTATTAAAACCTGGGTATATAAACTCCCCAGTGGCACTCAGACTGTAAGCAGCAAAGGCAAATGGAAAAGGGGAACTGTAATAAGGGTCCATATGAGGCCTGACCATACTTATGTAATTTGACAATAATCCTTTTATAGCATTTTTCACCAAGATCATATGAACAGGAGGTAAGAATAATAAGGTGGCTAGGCTGTGAGGGCTGCATCCCCCGTATCAAGTGATACAGAGGTGCATACATCACTGAAAAAAATTCTCCCAACCACGACATTTTGAGTTTCATTACTGCATGGCTCGGTCATACATTGTGCCTCATGGGCATGGGTAGTGTCCATAAATAAATAATCTAGATAATTGCATGCATTACATTTCATGTATTTTTATTCAGTTTATGTACAGACAATGTGGCTTCCAAACTGTAGGATTTTTGATTATTTGCATTACTTTATGTTGTTTTTGATGAGTTTGGTTTCCAGGGCATTGTATTTGAAATATATCTGTAAGATGTTTACACAGTCAAACAAGAACTATATTACACATTAATTTGGAGACAATGTCCATCCAATCAAAAGTGACACATTAATATTAAAGTTTATTTGAGACGCATTTGAAATATGACTAATAACTGTAACTTATTTTACTGCATATGATGCAGTATTAAATTAGTGTTTAAACAGTACTTAACAGAAAAAGAGAAAAAGATGTTCAAATGTTTTATCTGCATACAATAACCAGGGGCGGCTCGTGGCATCGGACTGCCGGACTGCAACCAGCTCAGCAAGAAAACAGAAAAACGTACTTTTTAGTTTATTATATATTTTTTTAATGTCTCAGTTTAGTTGACTATTTGACTTACTTACTCGTCTTGTTTCTCTGCTGCCGACTGACTTAGCGAGTACGCGCATGTGCACTTTGACCACTTCGGGTTGCGGCAGATGTAAAAAAATGCTTTTTTTTTCTTTCTGCTGCAGTCCGGAGAGGGAATTAAGGCATCAGTGATACCCAGCAGTCTATGTGGTTCCAAACTGCATAGAATTGGAAGGGGTTTGGACTGCCACGTCCGCAGGCACGTACATGATGTGCTTGGGCTAAATGGCTGCTGATTGGTTGTCGCTCTCTTCCCGGGTTTTATGTGCTGGGAAAAGAGCAAGAAGCAAACAGTTACAGCCAGTTTCGGTTGTGGAGTGTACTGAGTATCGTGAATCAAGTGAAGTCTTGATTTATTTATTTAATTATTGGTGGTCTAAGGCTATTTCGTTAGCTGTGCTGGGTGTTAGCAGCTAGAGTGAGAAGAGTACAAAGAGTTTTCTTCTTGGTGGTGGTATGTATAAACAAACCCAGTTTTCTGAACTATGCTGTCAGCCAAGATTTGGTGTATTTTAGCTAGTAAAACTTAATTCATTGAACTTTTTTTAAACAGTCTGACTTCAAATGTTCCACACAGCTTCACAGTTTCTTTAAAGTCTGCTATCAAAAATTTCTTGAAAAATTCTATAGTTTATTGAACAAGTGCAGTGCAAGTGTGTGTGTGTGTGTGTGTGTGTGTGTGTGTGTGTGTGTGTGTGTGTGTGTGTGTGTGTGTGTGTACCTACCTGTGTGCGTGTGTTTAATTGTTATTCATTTTGTTAAGGCATTGCTAAGTATTATGTGACATATTTAATTTGCAGCCACTGTTATGTAGGGTGTAATGGCTGTATTTGGTATGATAAGGTAAGGTTACTGGTGTACAATGTTTATGTTATATAGTATGTCATGCTTACATTAAATTTGCCAGGGTAATATTATGAAACACATAACGGTTCCAACCTGGTTTAATAGTTAACTTCTGTGTAGTGTATAATTCCAATGGAATGCAGTCTCCAGTAGTTAGATTTGGTTTGGGAAGGTACTATTATTTCATGTGCATTTAGTTAACTACTTTTGATGGTGTGTAAATGTAACATTTAATCTTGTGTAATACTGTTGTATAATATGTATTGGTTAAATTTGTTTTAACAAAGAACTGTTATTTACTTTGGTAAGGTATTGTCAGCAGTGTGTATTAGTTATGCCATATATAGTGTAAGGCACATGTTCAATTTACTGAGGCAATGTTATGAAGCATAGTATGGTGCCATTTAGTTTAGCAGAAAATACTTGTGAATGGCATACAATATTTTCTTTCTGGTAGGGTGTAGCTATAAAGCATGCAATGGCTAGATGTTGTTTGCAAAGTACTGCAATATACTGTGCAATAGTTACATCTGATTTGTTAGGGTAATATTTCATTATATATAATGTTTTTACTTGGTTTTGTGAGGTACTCATATAGTAACAGTGAACATTACTTTGGTAACATTCTGTTATGTAATATATAATCTCAATCTCAATGTATACACACATTGTGTTACTACTGGTAAAGGCACTTAGGTTACAGCCAGTATCTGTCCACGTGACTCACTGCTGAAAGATTTTATGCTTAATTCATACAGTATGATTACCATGTAGATTGGGTATAATTATGCTACCTGTTTTTGACTAGTAGCTAAAAAAATATCCATACACAATTGTACATTTAAAAGACAGTCAAAGTGTGGAACAAAAAAATCCTGTAGCACGTACTGTACACTCTGTCTGCTGGGACACATACTACTGCACACCACTTGGTATTTCTGGTTTCAGGTTAGCCAATCTGTTTTATGAAAATGAGCTCTATTTGTTTGAATATGCCTTTTGCTGTCACTCAGTACTTGTGTTTTTAACTTAGCAAATCTGTTTTATCATAGTGCACTCCATCTGCTAAAATATATGTTTTTGCTGCTATGTGGTACCTGGGTTTTTATATTAGCTAAAAAGATTTCTTGAATAACAGTTCATATCTCTGCTAGAATATGCGATTATAGGCTAGCCAGACAGAGCTCATGATTTCAATGCATATCTCCACTAAGTCATATGCTGTTAAAATGATTGATTTGTACAACTGCTTTCATTCATTGAGATATTTCAGCGATATAGTGGATGTTTACTCGCTTATGTTGTTATCGACCTCCTACTTTGCATGACCTCATTGTATGATCTCCTCTATCCTATCTACCCCTATATATTTACTAGTTTTCCTGCAGCCACAGCTTCCATTTCTTTTGCTCCCTCTCACTGATAACTGGTACCTAACTGGTTTCCTCTTTCTTACTTCTCCTCATTTTAGGTATACAAGCCCTGCTAATTGCCATCCAGTAACAATCTAAACTATGAAACTCAAAATGAAGAGTTAAACATAACACTCTGCCAACATGTATAAAGATTCAACCTACTACTTCTGAACCCAGCAGCAGTGAAGAATCATTAACGTGTCTATGTTTGCTGCACATTTTAAATAATAAACTATCTCTTTGTTCTCTAACAGGAACGAATCCTTCACACATCACCATAATGCACCCTTCCCCACATTTTATTCCCAGCCCTTGGTATAGTTTTTGTCTGTCTTGTAAAGTGTCCTTCTAATGTTCTCCACCTGGAAAAACTCCATGTCTATCTTATTATACCACCTATAGCCACCATAGCTCCGATTAATTCAGTTTACTTGTGTTTCTCCAATTTCCAGCAACTCAACTGCTAAAGTAACATATTGGGTTAAAGTTGCCAGTACTTACAGATTGATTTTTTCTAAGGACAGTTACATCTTGGGTCCAAACAGCTTCATTCACACTGCTCTGGCTCTCTCCACTCCCCTACTCCACCCCCAAATGCAACCCACCCCCACTACTCGCAAATATATACTTAACCATTTAACACTCCCCCTAAACATTAAGCCTATTCAAACTCTTTAAGCAGAACCAACCACAATCTACACACATCAAGGATGTTAGTTCAACACATACCTCTTCCATGCTTACTTATATTAACTTACCACACTACCTCTTATGACAAACAACACATCACAAGCATTTGCTCTCCCACTAACTGATTCAATTCTCCACAAAACTCCATGTTATTAAGTATAGTCATATCACCGCATCTCTATAATAGCTTCCACATAGAATACTACACACTCAGATACAGAGACTTACATTCAAAACATCACATATACTATACATTTGCCAAAGTACTACCCAAAAATAGCACACCTACTTCTGATAAAAGCCAGTTACCTTAAACTATGTGGGGACATACATCCCAATCCAGGCCCACGAACACACACTGCCCTTACTCTACACACTACAATACCTGACAGCATCAGTAACCTAACACAAAACAGCTCTGACCTCCTATTATTAAACATGATGCTGAGAAACATCCTAAACAAGGTACACAAATTTCACTCAACTCTCACCCTATACTCTCCAGACATTGTAGTCTAACTGAAACATGGCTCAAGTCCCACATAAAAGATACTGAAATCTTGACTTCAAGCTACAATATACACAGACTTGATAGAACCCAAAAATGTGGGGGCAGCATAGCCACAGCATACAAGGACACATTCAAATTGGAACAAATTTTAAATGAACCCCCAGACCGCAAAAACTCAGAAATCTTAATTACACAAGTCTATCTGAACTCAAAAACGCACATTACAATAATTGCCACCTACATTCCCCAAGGTAACAACCCCTCAACAATCAAAAACCTTCTCAGTTGGTCTGCCTCCACTTTTAATCAGTAAACTATTATAATAGAAGACTCTTACTTGGACTGGGCCTCCTGCTCCTCCGAAAATCCTACCAACTTTATTAACCATTATGTCTTTTCTCAATTAATACTTTTCCCAACCAGAATCAATAAATATAGCAAAATGCAATCAACCCTTGACTGGACACTAACAAATAGGCCCTTTTTGGCTAAGAAACGTTTTTACAAGTGGGGGTATCACAGCGATTGCTACTTTCAGCATGTTACTTGGTACTTTTATAAAGCTGAATATAAATTATAATTAGATCTGCAGTGCAAGGAGAAGTGATTTCAGTTGAGTGCTGCTTGTTTTTTTTATACTTGATTTTGACTGGCATTCCAGTAATGTATTTAAAAAGTAATTTCTTTTTTCATGCCTCATAATATTTTTGTTTCCATCTAGATATTAAGTAAACTGTCATGTAGCCAAAGTATTGAAATATTTTTTTCTTCTACACTTCATTTTGTCTTTATTGAACTCTCATAATGACAGTTTGGCACCCAGGGCAACGTAGTTAAAGTCCCAGTTTTTGCAGGTTTTAGCATAGCCCCACCCTTTTTGGGTTAACCACACCCCCTTCAATTTGCCCCACCCATTCAGCTGTTTCCTGCAGCCCCCTTTTGATTTGAAGCCACCAGCCGCCACTGACAATAACAATATTCAGGGAGCTATCACAGTACAGATACTTATAAATCAATTTAGCATTTAACTATCTTTATTAGATATAATATAACGATATATCAGACTATTGATTGGAAGCATGTGCACATGCATTTCCTAAAATGTTAGAGTCACAGCATTTCTACAAACATACTGACCTTCACAAATACAGTAATGCACCTTCTGCTGGATCACAGATGCCATTAAACCTCCCACAGATGCTCAGCAGTGCACATCTTGTCCTCTGGACAGACAAGCATGCAATGCCAAAAATGCAAAGCATGCCTACCTGTATGCAGCCCCTATGTACAGAAAAAAATGTACAGCATGCCTGTCAGTGCAGTCCCTGGGTGCCGAATGAAATGCATAACATGCCTGTCAGTGCAGTCCCTGGGCATACCATACTGAGCGTGGCTAGATAAGGCACAAACTTCACTGATGGAATCAGCAGTGACATACAATACCAGGACAAAGGCACAAGTGGCTAGGTCTTTTATGTAAACTAAGGCTACTACCTTCTTTAAATAAAATGAGAAGAGAAAGCTTTCTCTACAGCTGATTTTAACAGTTTTTAATCATTTTAAAGGCAATAATCATAAGGCTCTCCAATGCAATCTCTAGGCCTTTTCTATTGATGCTACTCGTATAGCAAATTGTTTAATCATCACTTTGCATACTGCAGAAGGTGACAGGCTATATTTTGACTAAATCCCCCTCTGTTGTGTTGCATTATACCATAAACACTATGGGGCCACAACAAAGCTACATACTTCAATAGTGTGTAAACAGTGAGTGTCTCTTGCTATATAAGTAGCAGTACACTGATTGGGTATTATTGTACACACAAACACTTACTGCATGACTTTGCAGCCTCTTGCACTTTAAGTTAGCACATGGTACTGTTAGCCATGATTATATGAATATATTGTTATACAGCAAATGAGGCAAACACAACAGACCAACTATGTGTCATCTAATTCAAACTCCCTGGCAGGAAAATGGATTCTGTAACTTATCAGAACATATACCCACTGAAACTACAAATGACAACTCAAAGAATGTATGTTGTGCACAAAGATAAGCCCCTCTTTAGCCAGCCTCAGTTGGAAATCTGAAGCCTCCTACACCCCCTTTCTTGTATATCACATCTGTGTGGCCACATCACATCAGACAAAAGAGGAAAAATGGTAAAAGCAAAGAAAAAAACATCTCATACAAACGCGATCCCCCAGTAGAGCTAATATATCAACAAATATTTCAGTTGCTGACTTTTCAATGAGTTGAAGAAAACTGTATTTAGAGAGTTAACATTCATCAAAGGCAGAGTTTCTACTCAGTACAGTCCTAGGCTGGCATGAACATATTTAAAGATAAAGTTCCATCATGATGCATGAGGAGCTTACCTGTATACTGATGGAGAAAGGAAGCCTTGCCTCCTGGCCCAAGGTCATTCCTGTTATACTGAAAATAAGGACACAGATGGTATGAGCATGGAGAAAAAGGTTTAGATTGTTTGCAAACAAGTTTAGTCATAATGCATTATTTCTTTGTTTCTTTAAGAGGAAACTGAAACAATATAACCAAGACTTGAAAAGGAAAATATATAATCAGCTTAGATACCTGCATAACTGACTTGGCAGAACTTCACAAATTGCAATGTAGGTTATTTCAGTGAAAATAGTTTTTTGAAAGTAACATGTTTCTACAAGAAATAATAGGTTAAGTGTAATGACCTTATCAGTAAATGACCTATATGGTAAACACTAAATCATAATGTTTAAACAGAGTATACCAGCTCAGTCTAACAACAGTTATAAAGGTGCACAGATAATTTCTTAATTTAGCTTTCTATTTTTCATACTCCCTAAATTTGTATTTCATTAACTATCCCCGGGATTCATGAAGCTCGGCGCAAGGACGGCGTTAGCCTTGCGCCGACCGTGTGGCGTAGAGATGGAGCAGCAGCACCACATGCATATTAATGAAGGCACGCTGCCGCAATGTCCACATGCATAGGAAACTGAGTGAGTGAAGGGGGCATGTCTAAGCGCTGCACAGAGGCGTGAACATGTCGGTTGCATATGCGCAACCTAAAATGCTGACTAGTACAGCTTGCCTCTAATAATAATCGCTCTTGTCTGTGTCCGTGGATACTGAAATGTATGCAAAGCATACAAGACAATTTTGCGAACACCAAAATAAAAAGTAAACACAAAGGCACGTAGCTGAATATTGAGTCCCCGTCCCTCGAACAAATGACATTTAAAATCCCATGCCCGTATTCCATTGTAGTGCTGATTGTTATACCAAGTGGAAGCGAAATGCAGCGTGTTAGCGCGCCACTGCCATTTGCTAAGCCTAGCCCAATGGTTAGGGTTACCACCTGTCCCACATTGTGAGGGACAGTCCCCCTCTGGGCAGTTGTGTCCATACCAAAACCATTATAAATGTTAAATGTCCTGTGATTGTAGGACATAATTATGCCCCGTATTTTATGTAATAGTTCCATACAATAGTTATTTCTGTATGTAAAATACCTAAATGTTACAAGAAACAGAATAAGCAACTAAACGAAACAGAATAATCAACCAAACTGCTACAACAATAAGCTATCATTTAGGCATAAAACTAAAGTACTATCCTTTGTACTGACCTTGGGTATGTGTTGGCCTGTAAAATCTGATGTATGTCCCGAAAATGTCCCATTTTGGTCATATGAAAAGGTGGCAACCCTACCAAACATCAGAGCATTTGCTCAATATCTACCCATTTGCTGGCCAAGTCGTCCTTGTCTGGACAGCCCAAAGATGAACGGGTATTACCCGGGTCTACCTACCATGTCATGAAAGATAAGTATTTGCGTGTACCTATGTGCGTGAAGTACAGCATGTGGAAGATCAAAACTGCTAGGGTCGTCCTCACAACCATATTGCTACCTGAGATATGTAGTGTACGCAATGTGTTCTGTTGACTGTGCCATGGGCCATCAACCAGAGAAGGGATGGATGGTGTGTGTGTAATATGGGTGTGGGGGGTGACGGGTAATGTAATAATTCGTAAAGGGGAGACTGGGTCGGATGCACAATAGATGAACTGGAGGTGTGCGAGGGAGCAGTGGGTGAATCAGAAAGAAAACCAAAGAACAAACATTCACATCTGCAATACAACTTGACAGGCCATACTGTAGAAAACAGTCCCACAAACATATTAACATTAAAATGAGTGATACACATGTACAGAAATGTTACCGGCTCACACCCACATAATGGTCTGGCCTGAACTGAGCCATCCAACCCCAGCACACCCAGATACATAATTGAATACCCATCATCCCTTCCACAGCACACCACCCCCCCCCCTTCCTGAACATAGACCAAAACCACCCATACTTGGGCTGCTAGCTTGGCGCAGCCATATCTGCACATAGTGACCCCTACTCATATCTAGTAGGCAGTCTCACCATAGGCAGTCTCAAGATTGCAAACTATTTATCCCTTGCATGTATAACCCTACCTCATTTTTGTAAAGCCAAAAGAATCAAGGTAATTGGTCCACACAATTTTTGGATATCCCTCATGGGATAAGTATCTGTTCTAAACATTAGACTTGGTGTCACAACATGATGTCCAGTCCTGTAGACATTTGGGCACAAGTTGTATAAGCAGTAGTTCTCCACAACCCTGCTCAGCCTCCAGCCGGTCCTGCAGAACCTATGACCTGGGATTAAACACATGACCATAATGCACGTCTCCCCAAGTGCATTATCGGGAATATATACCTTTCACATTCGCATAGTGGCAGTCGGATATAGGTTGATTAAGGCGCTTTAAAGCAGATGTAAGTAGGGTTACCACCTGTCCCACTTTGCGAGGGAGAGTCCCTTATTGGGCAATTGTGTCCTGACCAAAAATAATAAAATGGCAAATGTCCTGAGATTGTAAGAAATAATTATGTCCCATATTTCATGTAACAGTTGCATAAAATAGTATTTCTCTATGCAAAATACCTAAATGTTACAAGAAACAGAATAAGCAACTAAACTGCTCCAAGAATAAGCTTTCATTTAGGCAAAAAAGTAAAGTTCTATCCTTTGTACTTACCGTGGGTATGTGTTGGCCTGTAAAATCTGATGTGTGTTCCGAAAATGCCCCACTTTGGTCATTTGAAAAGGTGGCAACCCTAGATGTAAGAGGGTATGCAAGCGTATATGCGCTACAGTAGGTGACAGTGATTCAACGGTATGGGAAATGTAAATAAGCATGTAGGTGTATATGCATGTGTATGTACAGACATATCAATATATATATATATATATATATATATATATATATATATATATATATATATATATATAGATAGATATGAAGAATGAACATGGTCACAATACAGCAGTCATAACGAATGTGAAGGGAAAATGCAGCAGAACCCCCCCCCCCATAATATTTAGTGCTGTTATATCAGGTTGGCCACAGGTGAGCATACCTCTGCATCCCCAACCACAGGTAGGACACTAAAAGTGGAACTAACTATGTCCCTGTGCCAAGTCTGATTTTCAACTAGGTACAGGGCAGTCCCGGTCCCCAGTCGGACAAGCCTAAACCCGGATGACCACATGAACACCCTGACAATCAAATACACGTATGTGCCAGGAATATAGGCTTTGAAGGTCTGAATATACTTTGAATGAATCAACATGCGGCACGGATCCAGAGCAGTAGGGAATGGTGCATATATAGTAGTGCGGTTTCCCCAGCAGGAAAATGGATGCCTGCTGTGTTAATGAAGTAGTGAGGCATGTGTTCGAGTAACTATGAACCATGGGTATACATATAAATGAAGCAGAACATAGTGTAGTGGTTAGAGCATCCGACTATCGAGCAGACATTGCTGGTTCGACTGCAGCACACACCATTTATGATGCATAATCCGTATACGAGCATATCTTGCTAATTTTATGCTGCATAACGATTATAATACCAATGAAATGTGAACTGGGGTGACGTATCACAGTAAGAATGTAGAAGGATTTTGTGTGACATGAATAGGCTGTTAAACAGAAAACCGCAGCTGAAAAGTGTT
>NC_056728.1:645660318-645687818 GCF_019279795.1 Protopterus annectens
CAAACTTCTAAATGTGTCCCTGAGGTTGTTATGCAGTGTCCCTGATTCAGTGTTCATTCTTCCCCATTCGTATGAGAGGTCTGCTAGTGAGAGAAAGTGCATATTCCGCCGACTACCTTAGAAAGATGATAGAATAATAGGTTTGGGGTTACCACCTGTCCACCTTTGTGAGGGACACTCCCCTTTGGGCAGTTGTGTCCTGCAAAATAATTGTAATTATGGCAAATGTCCTGTGATTTAGGACAAAGAGTTCCTATATTGTCTGTAGTAGTTGCATAAAACAATTATTTCGTATATGAAACACCTAAATGTTATAAGAAACAGTATAAGCAACTATAATTCTACAAGAATAACCTTTTATTTAGGCAAAACCGTGAAGTACTCTCCTTTGTACTGGTTGTGGGTATGTTTTGCCCTGCAAAATCTGACGTCTCTACATAAAGGTCCTATAGGGTTGCCACCATTTCAAATGCCCAAAGTGGGACATGTTCTGTAGAAATGGCAGATTTTCCAGGACAAAACATACCTACAGCCGTGCATAGTACAGAATTTTACTTATTTGCACAAATAAAAGCTTATTTTAGTAACATTTGAATTGCTTATGCTACTTCATATAACATATAGAGGGTTCATATATAAAATAACTGTTTTATGCAACTATTAAAGAAACATAGGATATAATTTTGTCCAGTAATCTCAGGACATTTGCTATGTCTTGATTATTTCCGCGCAACATAACTGCTTAAAGAGGGACTGTCCCTCGCAAAGTGGGACAGGTGGTAACCCTAAAGTCCCACCTTGGCCAATTGAAAAGGGGGCAAACCTAAAGTAGGTATGAGGTAGCATGACTCAGACGACGGATGTGGCTCCCAAAACCCAATTACTTGTCTGTATTGAAGAGTCTCAGTTCCCATGTATCAGCCAGATGGGAGCAGGATGTATGAGGAACACACAAATATGATTAATTCACTGAACATGCTGCCGATTCCGTACAGTCGAATGCCATGCCGTTGCCTAATGGGCAGCCATTCCTGATAATGTAGTCATGTAGTCCGATGTAATAGGCATCACAAGGTAATATTGTGGTCCTCGCTCTCACCCAGGGGTGTGAGTGTCAGATCCAAGCACCATTGCCGGTGCATTTGCAAGTGCGGGAGCGAGCGGGTGTAAGCCTGTTTGGCTACCAGTATGCGAGTATTGCACTGGTAAAGCAATGTAGAGGCTAACTGAGTGTAAGAAGCTGTAACCAGAGGTTAGCAGTGCTTAACACCGTGCAAACCCACGCACACCCGCTCCCAACTGCTTTAATGTGCCTTACTCTCTCCATATCCAATGGCCTTGTTCTGCCCTGCAACCAAATAAACATCCTCTGCAAGGCTCAGAACCAGGACCCTGCACACACAGCTAATGTGAATTACCAATACGCCATGGCAGATATACAGACAACGGACAGTACAACAAACATATCATACAGCACAGTCATTCAACAGTATAGGAATGTATCCCATCATGTAGTTGTATATGTGAGTGTTTATGTCCTGCATATAGGTACATACATATATAGAGATATATCAGGAACATACCATGTGGCAACAAAGCATTACAGATGAATGAAATGGGAAACACCATTGACACCTGTAGTATGTAGTGGTGTTGTTCTATGTTATCTCAAGACTCCCTCAGACAGACATGTGTCAGTCATACATGCAGATAGTTGTACATTGGCCGTATACATCACTCTGCGCATGTAATGTACATTAACACAACAATACCTGTTCAATCATTATGTGTGAACAGTACTCTTGCAAGGTGCTGTGTTCAACATCATCATCATGATAACGCTAAATGGGGTAAACATAGAGGGACTAGTAGTGTTGTGTGTACAATGGGGTCATCCTCATCACGTGCACCTGGACCATTTATGACTGGTGTACATACCAGGATCGTGCGCCTGAGGGACAGGGGTGAGGATAACAGGAGTATGTTGTGATGCATATTACAAGGGTTACATGTGTCCAGTGGGCACGTGTGTGAAATGGACAGCTACGTATAGGGCAGATGTTGTCCTGGGAGCCGATTGACCTTATGTTTCCGTAGGTGAGGGTCGGAGGTAGGGGAAGGAGTGTAGGTATGACCGTGGAGGATAGGTAGGGTAGGATCACAGACATGACAGCATACAGGGTTGGTATATGACACATGTGGGGGGATACACCCCGGACAGGGATGGGTGTTCAGCATTCACAAGGCCATGGGAACAGTGGGATGGAGGTCCCCAGCCATGGACAACTGCCACTGCACCTAAACAGCTGCAAAATAGGCAGTACTGGGGGCTGTCCAGGAGGGGCAGCATCACCCTGTAAATGTGACTCCACCCTTGAGCTTGCGTATCTGGCTTTGGAATCCCTTAGTGAGCCCCCAACGCAACATATCCAGGACCGCATGACAGCAGACATGTACCTGTGTGATCCTGCTCTCAGGGGAGACATGCTCCAACCTCAGTGGTGGTACCACCAGAAGGTGGTGCACAGCCAACAGAGGCTGATGTTCAAGACTGGGCCCCAGATGTGCCAGTGCCTGGTGCCATGGTCAGCTGAAGTGGGACAGGAGGTTCTGCCAGGACCTCCCCACCCATTCAGCCTATGGTGTTGCAGTTTAAACCCACATATGGCTTAGTGATAGGCAACAGCATACAGGATTACCTACAACAGTATGCATAAATATCACCATCAACCCAACACAACAAATGGTATACATTTGCAGAGGGAGCACAACACATGCATATATACTGCATGCCATCTGTACAATGTGTAGTAGACGTGTGACCACAGCTATGAACAGTTGCCCATTATTGGCTTTTCACTGGGAACCCCAGACAGTGTCTGTCATACCACTGTTTCATGTGACACATGTCCAGTCAGGGATGCGATGGCAGTAACACATCCCTATCATCATGTACTGTCAGCAATCCTCACACTATGCTTCTGCTGTGCACAGATGTATGTTCAGTGTGTAACACAGGAAACAAATGGTTGCCCACACTGACCAGTTCACAGATGAACCTACAGATGGGGGTCCCTCACGAACAGAGTACTGTCATGTCTGTATTAAAACATGCAGAATAGCCATTACCACACACATGTTAAACAGGCAGTAGTCTCAGTGCAGCATAGCTACACTTACATGCTGTAGTCATGTGTGGCACATCACCCTCCTGTCTTTAGGCTATTTCCCACTGTGTATAATGTTTGAGGTACATCCAGATATCATCTGTGATGTCATGTCAGAACACCATACCCAGGTACCACTCACAGTGACTGTTATGGCCAAATACCAACATGTTTTCCCTAGATAGTATACTGTGTTTATCATGCCGATGGCTATGGGAACACCATCACAGCTGTTCCAAATGCAATCAGCTACAGGAGGACCGCAATAGGTGCCGAGGCCATCACCTGACCATGTCCATCACTTACAATACACATGCTGCTGAGCAGGTGTACTCCTTCACATCTACCAGAGAGTGTGTGGGTTGGACAGGCAAAGTACACCAGGGAAGGGCTTGGAGAATTAACCCTAAGCATTGTCTGCCACATGCCTAACAGTACAGGGATCAAACCCCTGACTGACTACTCATTACTATTACATGTGCATGATGTTACTACATGTGCCACAAAGGCGACATGTTGCTGTGCTGTAAGAACATATATGTGTGTAGGTGAGTGACATCTGCAACAGAGATATAGTAGACATACATTAGGTGTGGCACACATGGCTGTCCACGTGAATGGATGCCAGTGTCACCACAAACACACTCTCTAATGGACACGCATTGACACTCTTTGCCAGGGCCACAAATACACAACCTAACTACTTAGTTTGCCACACTGCAGTAATGCACAGGACTACATGCACCACAGGGGATATCTGGAGGTTCTATGGGCTAGGATATGTGAAAGTGTTTGACATCTGTTGGTATGCCAACAAGGGTTATATTGGGAGTGACTGTGGTTGGGAGCATCATAACCCACATGCAGACAGAAGGTGCCAGCACTGGCATGCATGTATGCATTGCTTCATGGGTGCATAGTGGTTGGCTGTGCAAGATGGCTGTACAAGGCTGAGTGAGGGTAATCCTTGACATTGCATCACCCGACAATGGTGTGCAGTGCAGGGCTGTAGTGTCTGCAATGTCCCACACAGATGGGTACTGCATGATCTGCCCTGACATCCTGGTTACCAATGTGTATGGCCATAGCTTTGCAATGCATGCCATGTCTGTGTTTGATAGTCCTTCACATGTACATTGCCTGGGATGTGCATGTCCCACAATACTGTACAGTGACATGCACAGGTGTACCTGGTTTGGCAGGTGCATGTTGTGTACACAGCCTGTTATCCCCTGATATGCCATTACTGGCCTGGTGTGGCAAAACCTGCTTATAGTGAGCAGGTCGACCCTGCACCTGCATTGATAGTATGATACAGGCATTCCGTGGTGTCAGTGGCATGGGTCCATACAAGGCACATGTGTACAGCATTGTATGGCCTCTGTGGATCACATTTGATGGCACCACATATGTTGCAGGCATCCAGTGTGGAACATAGTGAAGGCACAATGTCCGCATATATGTGCCTATTGTACCGCTGTACAGGGTGCCACGTCTTCTGCAAGCCACTGTATTCACACCATACCTACTATCTGTCATCAATGTGCATGGTACTAGCAAAATAGTGGGATATCCTAGGCAAGTTTGTTTGAGCATGGCACATGGGTGCGGGACATATACCGAGTACTAGTAGGGTTGCATTCTTTGTTCACCACGCCTTTTGCCAGGTGTAGGGGTATGGCTTGCCAACACAGGCCCATGGCTGACTGACAGCTGTACTCTTTGTGAGGTGGCCAATGTGTCATAAGATGGACACCATATAGGAAAACTACAAAATCTGCTCCCCAACATGTCCAATGGTAAGACACTCACAGCCACCTCTACACAGGCTCTGACAGACAAAAACTCATTTGCCATGTCCTGTATACAAACCCCTACCTACCGTATCACACTGCAGCAATATGCTTTTAGGGCACGCGCTACAGTGAATACTGGGTTGCAGCACGCCTACAGGTGTATACCTAGGTGGGTGACAACAACAGGAATGACAAAGGTGGCCATGTGATTTGTACAGAGAGTGCATACTCTACAAACCACTGTACTTGTCTCATGCAGGCAGACACGTACACACACACACACACACACACACACACACACACACACACACACACACACACACACACACACACACACACACACACTTGGCATGTCTGGGATTAGAACACCGACCTAAGAACTTTAACACACTACAGCATTACGCAGTTACAGAACGCGCTACCCAGATTACTGGGTTACAGTACTCCGAGAGGTGTATTTCTAGATGGGTGACATCATCAGCCTTGCCAAAGGTAGATATAGGAATTGTATGGAGTGTGAGCAGTCTAAAAGCATTATTCAGTCCTCAGGCAGATGGGGACAAACACACACACACACACACACACACACACACACACTTGGCAAGTCTGGGATTAGAACACCAACCAAACTACTTTATTACACTACAGCATTACGCAGTTACAGAACACTCTACCAAGATTACTGGGACACAGCACTCCCAGAGGTGTATTTGTAGGTGGGTGACATCATCAGCCTTGCCAAAGGTGGGTATAGGAATTGTATGGAGTGTGAGCAGTCTAGGTTCATAGGTTGGTACTAGGCTATTGGCCCTAGGGCCTATAGAAGCCTAGCCATAACAATTCCCTGGCTATTTCTTCCCACACTATTTACTTCCCTGGACCCCTGTCTAGCAGGGAGACTGATGTGATCCCTGGGGAGAATTTCCTTTCTCCCATCCAATCATCAAGGTTCCTTTTGAAGAGGATCAAAGAGGTGCTCTGCTTGACATATATGGGTAGTCTATTCCAGAGTCTGGGGAGTCTCTGGGTCAGGAACCGATCCATCCAGCATGTTTTGTTTATTGTGATGACAAGGTTTAGATCCCTGGAGTGTGTGGCTCTGAGGGATTGGGATTTCTTTAGGTGTAGCATGTCCAACAGCTCTGGGTTTGACATGACCTTGTATGTTAAGCAGAGATCGCCTCGGAGTAGACGATATGCGACAGAGTATAGCTGGAGTTTTTTAAGGCAGTCAGCATAGGGCATCTGCTTTAGGCCTGTGATTTGTTTAGTGAGGTATTTCTGCAGCCTTTCCAGTTGTTGCAGATGTCTTGAGAGGTACATACCAAATGGGGCATTGTATTCTATAATGGGTCTAATGAGGGATGAGTACAGTAGGACAATGACCTCCTTTTTTCTAGATGAAAAGCCCTTAGTGATGAGGTGTGCCACATAGAAGGATTTCCTGACTGTTGTGGTGATGTGGTTACTGAAGGTGAGACCACTGTCCACCTGTGTCCCTAAGTCTCTTATCACACTTTCAGTGTTTAGTGTACTGCCACCTATGTGGTAATTCACAGGTACATGTTTTTTCCCAAAGGGGATAACTATACATTTATTGGCATTGAGTTTGAGCCCATGGTGCTGGCACTAAACATCTGTTTCTGTAAGGCCCTTTTGTAGAGTATTGACATAATTTGGGGATTCAGTAATGACTCCCAGTTTTCAGTCATCTGCGAACTTTGTTAGCCAGAGTCCCTTAGTGTTGGCCTGTACTTCAGAGAAGTAGATGCCAAACAAGAGAGGTCCCAGGACTGAACCCTGAGGTACTGACTTGTCTGGAGCTGGATTTGGAGTCAGCTACTTATACAGTGTAGGTTCTGTCAGTAAGCCAGTTGGCAACCCATCAAGTGATGTAGGAATTAATGCCCAGCTTAGTAAGTTTATCTATGATTCCATAGTGGGGGGTGGTGTCAAAGGCCTTGGTGAGGTCCAGATAGGCTGTGTGGACTGCCTTACCCACGTCCACAGCTTTGGAGACTGATTTGAATAAGTCAATCAGGTTCAGGAGACAAGATCAGCCCTTCACAAACCCAAACTGGGTGGGGTCCAGTGTTTTAAGGTTGCCAATGCCTTTGTTTATAACTTCCATGATAATTCGTTCCATGGCCTTGCAGATCAGGCTCGTCAGACTGATGGGGCGGTAGTTCCCGGGATCCAAGGTGAATCCCCCCTTATGGAGTGGATAACTGTAGCTGTGCACCACTCAGTGGGCATGAAGCCTGAGGTGAGGGTATGATTAAACATGACACTTAGGTAAGGTGCCATTTCATTTTGTAGTTCATGTAGTACACAGCCCAGGATGTCATCTGGTCTCATGGATGCTGTATTCTTAGCTTTGGAGAGTGTGTTTTTTACCTGTGTGGCCGTTATTACCAGAATTTGGAAATCTTCTGGCATTGAGATGGGCCATTTAGGGGGTGAGAGGGGGGTGAAGTTGGCACTGAATTGATCTGCCAGGATATTGGCATTATCCTTGGGATCAGTATATTTAATGCCATTCTGTTGTAGCTCAGAGCAGATCTGAGCATTGCCATTTAGATTCTTGACATAGTTATAGAATGCCTTGTGGTTGTCTTTGGAATCTTTGGCAATTTTATTTTCGTAACTAGCTTTGAAGGATTTTATGAGGGATCTCAGCTTCTTACTGAGGCTGGTAAGGGAGTTTTTTGCATCCTGGGATTTTCCTCTTTTCTGCAACAGTTTCTTCCTTTTGTTGTAAAGTTTTTTTATGGCAGGGGACCACCAGATTGGCTTCCTTTTTTGGAGGACAGCATCTTGGTTCTGTTTGGGATGGCATGCTTCATGCATGAGTGGATGTGCTCGTACAGTGCCTTAGTGTAGGACTCAGCAGTCAAACTTTCAGTTCCCATCTGCATGGGTGTCATGAAGTTTGTAACTTCTGACTTGAATAGCATGAAGTTGGCTTTGGAGAAGTTTTTTATGGAGGTTTCCTTACTGGGGAGTGGGATGTGGATGTTAAGGGTGATTAGCTTATGGTCTGATCTGACCAAGGAGGGGGTGACCATAGGTGTGGAGCATCGATTTCCCATGTTGGTAATGACCAGGTCTAGGATATTGGAGCCCCTGGTGGGACTATGGATTAGTTGATCCAGGATATTATAATTTATGAATTCCAAGAATCGTTGGGCAAAGGTGTTGGTACATGAGTAGTTTTCCCAGTTAATGGAAGGGTAGTTGAAATCACCCAGTATTAGGGTGTTTGGTTGTATATTAATATTTTCCAGTATGTTTAGAATGGTGTAGTGAAAATCTTGGGGCATGGTGGGGGATCTGTAGCAAGCTACAATTTAGATTGCAGTCTTACCTAGTGTTAGTTGCACCTGGAGAATTTTTGACGCATTGTGTTGGGCAACTAACCTGGTGGTGTGAATATCCTTGGTGAATATGGACACTCCTCCACCTTTAGTGTTTCGATTCTGGTTTGGTGGCCGAAAAGTGTGGTAAGAGTTGTAGCCTGGTATTGCAGGGGTGCTCTCTGGAGCTTTGAACCAGGTCTCATTTGCTGCACAGATATCGATGTTCTCCATTTTTAGGAGCGCCTCAAGAGTGCATTTTGAGGTTTAGACTTCTAGCATTGAGTAGCATTGCCTTCAGATTTTGCATGCTTGTACCTGTTATGGTGGTGGTTTTGTTCTTTGAACTTTGCCTAAAAAAGGCATTATAGGGGTGGCAAGAGCCTTTGCCAGTAACCTGAATCCCAGGGGCGACAGGTGCAGACCATCTCTGGCAAAGCATCGTGGTCTGTCGATCATGTCGTCCCAGGCAGACAGATACTGGATCCCCTTTGAATGACACCAGAAACTTAGGCAATTGTTGAAGTCAAACATTTTGTCCTTATATTGTGGTATCATTCTGGGCAAAGGCAGGATGCTACTCAGGGCTAGGGTCATACCTGCCTGGGCCACATGATCTGAGAGCTCTTCCATGTCTCTTTTCATGTAGTCCAGGGAGGTACATCTCAAATCATTCACTCCAACATGGACAATGACAGAGTCATATTTGTACTTGTTGTGGAGTGACTTGAGTGCATAAGTTATGTGGCGGATCCCGGCACCCGACAGGCAGCTCACTGTAATCTTCTCCTTGTTCAGCCTGGTGAGTGGGACATCAGTGTGCCTGACTATAGAGTCACCTATGACTAAAGTGTTAGGTACATTGTCTTGCCTTAGGGGCTGTTGCTGGGTGGCACACTGGTGTTGTGAGCTATGTGACACTTTGGTTGTGATTGGTGTTTGTTTGCGTTTCAGCTTCGGAGGTCCTTGCTACTTGGGCAGGTTTCAGTTAAGGGCCTCTGCATATGTGGATTTAGTGTTGCCATGTGTGGGTGTTGGTGGTGTGAGTTTAGAAGGGCTATGTGTTGCGTGAGGTGTAGTGCAGGTGTTAACCTTCTCCTCTTGACTGTCTAGTACAATCTTGTGTGGAGAGAGCTCTGCTTCCAATTTGGCTATGTAAGTGCATCTCTCACAGGTTGTAGTGTTGGGTGGTAGGAGGAGAGGGTTGTCTGTGTACATGAGGCAATTGCTGCATTGCCCCAGTATGCCCAGATTCACCAGGTGGACAGAAGAAATCACTGGAAGCGTACCCCTGGACATGTCTGGTTTGGTGTTTTTTTTTAAATGTACAGGAGCTGTTTTCCCTTCCCTTAGCAAGGTACTTTGCAATTATAGGCTTAGTGTCTATGATTACTTTCTCTATATTAATAAGGAGAGTTGAGTGCTTGTATCAGTCTAAGGCTTCCTAGTGCTTTCCAGCAGGTATTAGAGCAAGTGCTAGTCACAGGGATGCCTAAAGGTAGGATGAAAAAAAAAAGTTTATCCTAAACACTGCAGTGTGCACTAGAGAAGTTAGATGTGAAAGTAGGTAACTTAAGTTTTACCTGTCTAAAAAGTTAAGTTTTAGTGGAGAGTCACTATTTTTAAAACAGCAAGATAGATTGAAAGTGGATGATCACTTTTGTATTCCAGTACTATGGAATACAGTAGAATGGCCAATAAATTTAAATAGTTGAAGGGGAGTGATTTCACAAAATGATAATTTTCTGCTTACTCACACAAGCCAGTGAAAGCAGAGAGGAAATGAGATATATGGTCAAATTAACATAAGAGGCAGGCAACTAGAAAGACAGTGGTATTTAAAAACATGACAGTGACGGGGGGGGGGGGGGGTGTAGGGAAAAATTTCTGCCTGACTCAAAAGAGACAGATCTGTGGGGTCTTTTGAAGTTTTAATATGCAGTTAAAAGCAGAACACAAGCAAAACATAAGGTAAAGAAAACAAATCACAGCATTAAAAATATAAAAAGGCAATAAACCAATACAAAATACAACAAATAAAAAGCAAACCAACCTTTCCCTCACAGCAAAGTGTAGTAGAGTCTGGGTGAGCCTTTCCAATAAAGCTCTGAAATGTTTTATTTTACCCCTTAAATAGAAGGTTTAGTTCCTAGCTCCACCCCCTCAGTTCACAAATGATTAACCTTAAGTGACCTCTTCTGTCTTATGTATGAGTCCTTAATTGATCAGTTCTAATTTCTGCCTGACTCACAAGAGACAGAGCTGTGGGGTCTTTTGAAGTTTTAATCTGCTATCTAAAAACATTACTTAGTCCTCAGGCAGGTGGGGACAAACACACACACACACACACACACACACACACACACACACACACACACACACACACACACACTTGGCAAGTCTGGGATTAGAACACCAACTTAACTACTTCATTACACTACAGCATTACGCAGTTACAGAACACGATGAGCCAATGTCCTGCTGTAAGTACGAGGTTGTCCAGTGTTTGTCATTCTGGGATGACATGACTGACAGTAGACAGGCCTTTGACACATATCACATGCATCCATGATTCAAGGGAGTGGTGATAATACCCAAGTCGCATTCACCCATATAGTGCCATTCCAAGGCAAATGTCCTAAACACAAGATAATACCCTGACACCTGGAGGACAACTGCATTGTATGCTTATGATAACCAGTGCTAGATGTGTAGTATCCATAATCACAGCTGCTCACTGTAGATCCAACAATGGGGAGTACTGACATATGTGCAGTGAGGAACACCTGGCTGAAGGCTCTGTAGTGCACAGTAACACTACCACCATATACCTCAGAACCAGACATGTGGGCCATAACACAGGTACGGACCACTCCAGCTGGTGGTGTCCCCACATACATAGAGGCCACTCACATGTACTGACCGGTACCCCCACGAAAGGCATCACAGATGAGTCAGGTGCAGGACACAGTGTCAAATGCTGCATTCTAGGATGTAAACCCCAGACACCACCATGCCCTCAGACCACCAACACACATCCCTACATGTTGTAGGACATATAAGAGTACACCACCATGTGACCCTTGACCAGTGGACTGTACCAAGCTCTACATCAACTGTAGAGAGTACCCATGTACTGACACAGTTGCATCATGTGTTATGCAATGCAATGATACCACTGTCTGTAACCAGGTCAGCTATACACATAGCAGGGGCCCTCGGTTATTTACAGCATTAGCAAATGACTGTTGCTGTACACCAGTACACACCTCATATTTGGATATGACATACATGTACCTGCCCTGTATATGTACATGCCACACACACACACAACATACATGTAAATAGCATAGCTGTTGTTGTCCTTACTGCAGACAGGTGGCTACAGCCATTACACACATTCACATGGAATGTAGGTCCATGGCTGCTGAATGCTAACAGTACATAAGGTGTGATATCAATGTTGACAAAAGTAACATTCCCTCTGTACTGGTCACCCATTGCACCTATCATATCATACAACAGTCCATGTGTCATGTATGTTATTACACATGTCCACCAATTGCAATGCCTACAAACATGCCCAAATGACAGGATTGTAGGACCTACACACATGTACATGTAGTGGTGTGTGTTCAGATACCATGCGTGTGCAGTTGCTGATGTATGCAGGTGACGTGTATCTTAGTACATCATGCAGTTGCAATGCAGCCTCAACATTGACAACTGTATATGGTGATATGCTGAATGTAAAGAAAGATGTACTTCAGGTATGGACAGATGTGTGGAAATGACTAAATGGTGGGGCATCTTTGCAGATGGAAGTTTTCTGAGGACAGCTCACAGGTGGGTCACAAGCAGTCCTACAATAACCTGTGTAACGGGCAAGCAATGGTTTCATTAATTGAAGGGCATAACACACAACATAGACAGCGGTCAGGGTGACACCGAAGGTAAACCACTTGACATCTGTAACAGTTAAGACCTCCCGTGTGCATATATCAGCACTGCTGCCAAAGGAAGCGTCAGTATACTTTGTAACGCGTGCAATACTACTGTAAGTCTGTCATACATATCATGAGCTAGGCAGGTGTTTGATTCACAGTACTGGCATGTGTGGTTGCGTGTGTGTCCATATATGTCACGTATGCGTTACACACAACAGCATGCATGTGTCATAGCAGAAGGCATGCAAATTACACAATCATAGAAGTAGTTAGCATACATCCCTGTGTTACACCATGTAGACCAGCACAGGTTAACAGTACACCTGCCTGATGTGTGGCATATGACCTTGACAATCACATGTAGTATGACATGTGATCTGCTGATGTGTGCAATGACATGCATACATGTTTAACACAATGGTGTCCTGTCAAATATACAGTGGGGTAATGGTGTCCCAATGCAGTGTTGTCTGTCCGCCCTACAGATATACTGCACATTTAGCTGATGTGCATGGCCATTGCAGGGAATCATGAGGCGTCTCTATTGCTATACAGTGTGAGTTACAGACACAGTTCATATCCATGACTGTGTTCAGGTACAATACATATATACTGTGGAATGTGACCCACGTCACTGAGGTGTATACACACTAAACCATGATGTGGAATGTGTGACACAGGTCACTGAAGGGTATACGGATGAAACCCCTGCACATCTGCAACCATATTGCTGCTGCCTGGCAACTATGGCCAGACATGGCAAACTCGTCGGTACACCATGTCCCACATGACATCTGTGTACCACACACACACACACACATGCACACGAGGAGCAAGTATGACATTGATGTCTGACACCAGCAAGGGGAATGTACTGTATCTGTGGGCTGATGTGGATACTGTACAGGTGACTGCTGTCATGTCGTGACACACTCAAGATGTTCAACACATCTTATGTGGTGGATTGATGTCATGCATACAGAAGATGTGCACAGGCCTGTAGGATGTCTAGTGTTCCACATCTGTAATATAACCATTACACAAAGTCCATAGTTGGAACATGTGTAGCCATTGTACGACAGGGTGTACACACAAGCACATCACATCTACTGTGTGTGTTGCTTCATGTCTCTGGCCATCCTCCATGGCCATGTGTGTACATGTGTTGGCCAAATTATTGTGACTGGTGTCTATTTCACATGCCTGTGTTGTCCCATATGACATATACCCATAGATGTCATATGTTCCACTGATGACAGGGTTATTCAGACAAAGGGTGGTATGTTTGGTATGTGGGATATGTTTTTCAGGATAGTTAGGCAGTGTTGCAGTCAGGCCACTAGATGTCATGGACATGTCAAGATAGCACATCACATTGTGTGACATTCATAGCAGGGTTATGATCCACACCAGTGAATCCTGTGGGCTGGCCATACTCCAGCTCACGGTGTAGTACTGTTTGTATTCCCCACATGTGTAGTTCTGATCTGTAGTACACGTCCCTACAGTGAACAGCACCACCACCATTGTATGCACAGCTGTCCACACATCTGGCAATGACAGTTTGCGAGGATTCATGTGGGTGATTCACATAGGTTGCAAGTGTTGCACATGGGTAGCCATTGTGATGCATTGCAGGTCTGACCTGTATATTGTGACAGGACCATACATTATGTGTACATGTGGTAAATGGCCACATGGCAGATAGATCTGTGCATTACGATGCCTGATAAATAATAACAGTCTCACCTGCAATGGGCTGTTGTCACAGCGGAATGCCAGAGGTACATAAATAGGAGTAACACAGCAGTATGAGCATTATCCATGCCTGTATGATAGCTACAGGGTGCAATGTGCATGTTAACACATACACCAGTACATTAGACTATACTATGGTGTATGCACATGTGTGCATACACAGAGTAGCATACTATAGTATATGGCATGCGTGTATACATGCCTTGCATATGATGCTACATTACATATTGTACAGTGACACATACAACTATATGGAATATAGTTGTTATAGGTGCAGTAGTGACTTACCAAGCAACTCCAGGCTCGGTGGTTGAGAGACACCCACCTCCACAATATCAGCTAAGGCTTGTGGATGTTGTTCTGCAGGTGTCCCCAGGTTGGCCAGTAGCTCCTCAGTACGTGTGAGTGGGGGCTGGGTTGGTGGTCCACCACCTGTTGCACCTTGTTCCCTAGTGATTGCATTTGCATGCTGTTTCGCCCATCTAATGAGGTCTGTACATTGTCTGTACACCTGTTGGTATGTGCAGTTGTGGCCACCCACATCATAAACCCTCCTGCAAAGTTCCATCCACAGGGCATCCCACTGCTGTGCATCCTGTGGCACATGGCTGAACAGGATATCATGATTGTCATGTAGGTATGGGATGAGGGCCTCATCCTCCAAGTGGGTATAAGGGGGTAGCCTTGCACGCAGCATACCTAGAAGACATAATGATGGAGACAGGTCACAGTAACTCACAGAGACATACAGAGCTACAGCTGAACATACATGTGTATCACATTTATTACGATTAAATAGTTGTCTTTGCAAATCTACATGACACTGACACCACTGACATGTTTGTGTTACACACATGTGACACTCAATGGTGAGTGGATATTATCACCATATATGTGTGTGTGTGTCACCTGATTACATTGCTCATACTCCATGTGGATGCAGTCTTGATGTGGGCATGTCTGTTTGCCTGTACTGTTGTTCCTACCTATCAGCACATGGCTGGATGTGTCCACATTAATGCAGTCGACCTTGATGCTGTGTATATGTCACATATAAAGACTTGCACTGCCTTAATGGACATGACCTGTGACCCTGCAGACTAGCTCATGGAAGGTTTTACATGTATGTGTTCTGCCATATACATCTACACAGCACTGTACAGCAATTCAACATCCTGCCATGTATCACCTGTGTTGCACAAGTACTACACATGGGACACTGACTAGCCAGATGGTATTTGCAGGGATGGATATCAACTATAGCATGTACAGTCAAAGTCAACTAGTAGGCTATATGCCCTGGGCCATGTATGAATCTAGGATGAAAGGTTACCTAGCTGTAGCCGACAGGCAGGTCTCTGGGGCCAGGTGGAGCAGTACCACATAACTGATCCACAGGGTTAATGACACATTTACCATGTGGTCATCACACCATGTCTGAGAGGGGTGCGATGTGCAGCTTTGCTGGACAGGAATGCATAGTATAGCAGGACTATGTAAAGTGTATGTGACAAGGATCTGTCCAGCATGTGGTGATCCTAGTACTAGGAAGGTGGATGTCCATGAAGTATGTGTTTGAGATCAGGATGTACGTGTAGCATGTCCAACATCACTGGGTTGGACATGGATTTATTCAGGGTATGCATCATGCTACATAGCGGAGATGGGGAATGGGAAGGCTGGTGTAGGCCATC
Organism: Protopterus annectens; assembly: GCF_019279795.1. Lineage (NCBI taxonomy): Eukaryota > Metazoa > Chordata > Ceratodontiformes > Protopteridae > Protopterus > Protopterus annectens. The sequence goes on from NC_056728.1 coordinate 645,676,037, forward strand.
TGAAAATGGCCAATACCCCTTAAAGGAAATATGTGATCTGATATGGGTCACTTGAGTGTTGTGTATGGCTGGACAATGATCTCTATATTCATGGATGGCACCCTGTCATGATTAGGGTTGCCACATATGACTACCTGACAGGTGTGGTGACATAACTATCACAGGAAAGACAACTGCCCAGCTGCATCCCTTAAACTCAGTGTCCATTATGTTGGCCGCTGCCTAGGTGGTAGTTCATGGGTACAGGGTTATTAACATAGGGGTGTCAATGCAATATGTAGCTGTCAGATTGTGGCCATATGTCACACACACCTCACCCACAAAGCCCCTTCTGTATGTAGTCCACAACACTCTGAGTCGGCTATTGCTCCTAGGTCATAGTCATTCGCATACTTCAATAGGCAGATGCCTTCTGTTAGTCTGTGTGGTATGGACTACAATGAGGGGGAGTACAATTAATTAACCCTGTCTTACTGTAGCTGGCACTGGTGTGATGTGCATGTATTATTCAGACACCTTCTGTAGTGTTGGTTCTGCCAGCAGTCCCATTGGAAAACACTCCTGTGACATCGGAATGTACATCTAGTATACTGAGTGTAGGTGGAACACAGTATGGGTGATGATATCCTATGACCTGGCAAGGATATGATATGCAGTGTGAAAACCTTACTGTCATCTACATCTGTACTGCTGACATCAAATAATTTGATCAAGGTTCATGGCCTTTCAGACCAGACTCAGCAGGGTAGTAGTGCAGTACTTCCCATTATCAGTGGGGTTTCCCCCTTTGTGGGTTGTGATACCTGTTGGTGTGCACCATTCAGTGTATACACAGCCTGACATGAAGCTGTGTTTTACATGATGTGTATGTGGAGAGCAACTTGTTTTGCCATATGTGTATGATACAACCTGGGCTATGGACAGATCCCATGCAGCCTGAGTGCAGCTTGTACCTGCATAGTTCTTGGTACAGGGGCTCTGTGGTGTACATGGATATATGATTGTGTACCTGTTGGGGGGGGGAACAGTGTGTTTATGTTATCCAAGACCCTATCTGGATTGCTTATTCATGCTCAGCACTTGTTCAGAACTTGTAAGCACTACGTAAGCTACTAATTACTATAGCACTCAATCTTCCTCATTACCTAGAGGTAAACAGGTTTTGTACACACTTGTCTCACTTGCTTAGAGTAAAATAGCTCTTGTACCCACTTTCTTCACTTATCAAGGGGAAATTAGTTTTATATTCAGGCATGTCCAAGGGTCAGCTGCCAGTGTTCTCTCCTGTCTATCTGATGAATCTGGACATCTTGAAGCAATGTAGACATTGCCTCATGTACATAGACAACTCTCTCCACCTACCACCCAACATTACAACCTGTGAGAGATGCACTTATCTAGCCAAAGTGGAGGTAAAGCTCTCCCCAACCAAGACTGACCCTGACAGTCATGTGGAGAAGGTAAACATTCGCACCACACCACACTCATCACATAGACTCACTGAATCTACCCACCATTATCTGGGAAAACTACTCATGTACCAACTCATTAGCTCAACGCTTTCTGGAATTCATAAACACCAATGCCCTGGATCAAATTATCCACACACCCACCAGGGGCAACAATATTCTAGACCTAGGCATTACCAGCATGAGTGACTGGTGTTCCACACCTGAAGTCAACTCCTCGTTGGTCCGATCCGACCATAAGCTGAACACCCTTGATATCCACATCCCGCCCCCACCCCCGATTAAGGGAACCACAGTATAATATGTCTGCAAAGCCAACTTCATGCTTCTTAAGACAGACGTGGTGAACTTCATGACACCCATGCAGATGGCCAATACTGTTACAACTGCTGAATCCTACACAAATGCACTCTATAAGCACTTACACGAGTGCATGGATCGTGCTATCCCAAACAGAACCAAGATGCTATACTCCTAATTAAGGAAGCCAATCTGATGCTCCCCTGCCATAAACAAACTGTACAACAGAAGGAAGACACTGTTGCAAAAGAGAGTACAATCCCATGCATGGAGGAGCTCCCTGGTCAGCCTCAGTAAGAAGGTGAGATCCCTTATAAGATCCTCCAAAGCTAGCTACAGAAACAAAACTGCCACTAATTCCAACGACAACCACAAAACATTCTATAGCTATGTCAAATATCTCAATGTAAACACCAAGATCTGCTCTGAGCACAGAGGCACGGACATTACAGAACCAACTGATATTGCCAGCATCCTGGCAGATAGGTTCATTGCTACCTTTCTCCCCTCTCACCCCCTAAAGGGCCCATATCTATACAGGAAGAGTGCAGAGTCCCTGTAATCACAACTACACAGGTAAAAGCTGCACACTCTAAAGCCAATATCACAGCATCCATGGGACCGGACAACATCCCAGGCTGCATTTTACACAAACTTCAGAACGTACTGGCTCCCCACCTACGCACCATGTTCAATAATAGCCTCACACTGGGCTTTGTGCCCCCTGAATGGTGCACAGCAACAGTTATCCCACTCCACAAAGGTGGCACCACAATGGACCTCGAGACCTATTGCCCTATAGGCCTGACTAGCCTGGTCTGCAAGGCTATGGAGAACATCATCATGGATCTCAGTCACAGAGACATTGGATACCTCCAAACCTTTGACCCCTCTCAGTTTGGCTTTGTTAAGGGCAGACCATGCCTCCTAAACCTGGTAGACTTCTTAGAGACAGTTACCAAGGCATTAGATGAGGGTAAGGAGGTCCACACAGCCTACCTTGATCTCTCAAAGGCTTTCAACACCATTCCCCATTCTGGTATTATCAACATACCCATCCACCTGAACATTAACCCCTATGTCATGTGATGGTTTGCAAAGTGGCTCACGGACAGAACCCACACAGTGGGAGCTGCATACCCTAGATCCGACTGTATACCAGTTACAAGTGGGGTCCCCCAGGGCTCAGTCCTAGGACCCCTCATGTTCAGTATATAATTCTCTGATGTACAGCCAAGCACAGGAGGGCTTTGGCTGAAAAGGTTTGCAGACGACTGCAAACTAGGGGCCATAATTGTTTCCCCAACTGATACAGACACCCTCCGGAAGGGTCACACTGAGACGGATACCTGGTGTCAATATCATGACCTCAAGCTGAATGCCAAAAAGTGCATAGTCATCCCCTTTGGATATAACTAATTACTTGTGGACTACCACATAGGTGCTAGTCCCCTACATACAGAAAAGGTAATAAGGGATCTGGGCACCCCAGTAGATAGCAATCTCTCCTTCGATACCCATAATGACAAGGTGGTTAGAATATCCTTCTACGTGGCCCCCCTAATCTCTAATGGGTTCGCATCCAGAACAAAGAAGGCCATTGTGCCTCTCTACTCATGACTTATTAGACACATTAAAGGATACAACACCCCATTTGGGATGTACCTTACAAGACAACTGCAACAGCTTGGAAGACCACAACAGTACCACACCAAGAGGATTACTGACCTCAAACAGATGACCTATGCAGCCCAACCTAAGAAACTCCAGCTGTACTCAGTTGTATACTGCATACTCACAGGTGATCTCTGCTTGACATACAAGGTGGATGTACAACCCGGTATTGCTGGATATGCTCCACCTAAACAGAAGCCACATGCTCTAGGGATATACACCTAACCACAATGATGACTAGGATGTGCTGGACATATAGATTCCTGACCCAGAGACTCCCCATGCTTTGGAACATGATTCCAATGTACATCAGACAGGGCCCCTCACTAGCACTCTTCAAGGGAAACCTTGACAGGTGGATGGGAGACAGACATGTACCCCGGGGATCTCTGCAGTGGCTCTGCTGGACAGAGGCACAGGGAACTAATGGCTCTGCTGTTCAGAGGCACAGGGAACTAACCTAAGGGGTGGTGAAAGCCAACACAGTCTAGCTACACTTATAAATACCCTTGGGCAGACAGCCTAGTACCTACCTTTGCACTTATTACATGTCTTATGTGCATGGATAGTTAACTAGCTCTTCCATTTTACTTTGCTATCATGCTGATAAACTGTCGGGTGACTACAAGTCATATGCATCCTGTTATTGTGTATTGTAAATGCCAATAGACATAACTAATGTTGCCTAACATATCAGTAATGCTATGTAACTTGTAATATATATCTGCCTACAATACTGTACATTACACAATTATTGGCACAATATCCCACAATGCAAATCGTAATTGCACAGTGGACCAACCTTCGACATGTTATTCTCAGTAATACACCCATACATATGCCTACTGTTACAATATATCAACATATACTATCTCCTGTTATAGCACATACATGTTGGACTAGCCCTGCCACTGACAGCGACTGGTGAGGAATATTTTGGTTCAAAGCCCTTATATAGCATCCCTTGTGGTGTATGTGGTGTTTGCCTTGTGACCTACAGCAGTACACACATAAATACTACATGCGTTACTATGCTCAACAATACATCACTACAAGATAACTGTTTCCACTATATGGATTGCGTGCACTTTAAATATTACAGAACAGGTACTACATACACAGACATACTGAGTGTTCTACATACCTTATTAGTAACCCGAGGTGTTGTTGACTGTTAATTCAATCTTTTTCAGTTTGTGTCTCAATCTTCTTTGTAACGTTCTGTTGGTATATACAGATGGTTTGAATGTGCAATAAGCCATCCTTTTATAGTTACATATTGGCAACATGTGCTATCCTGACCACCAATTGGTGTTCCAAAGTAGTTAATTAGATGCACATCAGCTGTGCAGCTACTCCATTAGCCAGTACCATGGCAACAGTGGTGTATAATTGAGTACTCCACTTGGGCGTTGTCCGTTTGCCTTACTTTTGAGGAAGAAGGCCTGGATGTGTTGTTTGTGATGTATTTCAATAGCTATATGGAGACAGACAGAGATATATTAGCTTCATGACTCCCATGGATTATGTGTAATGGCTAGAAGATGTTGCAAAAAAGAGTAAAATCCCATGATTGGAGGAACGCTGTGGTCAGCCTCAGTAAGAAGCTGAGATCCCTCATAAAATCCTCCAAAGCTAGTTACAAAAACAAAATCACTACTGATTCTAAAGACAACCACAAAGCATTCTATAGCTATGTCAAGAATCTCAATGGCAACACTCAGATCTGCTTTGAGTTACAGCACAATGGCACTAAATATACAGAACCAACTGATATTGCCAACATCCTGGCGGATAAGTTCAGTGCTAACTTTACCCTCTCTCATCCCCTAAAGGGCCCATCTCTATACCAGAAGAATGCAAAGTACCTGTAATCACAGCTGCACAGGTAAAAAACACACTCTCCAAAGCCAAGAACACAGCATCCATGGGACCTGACAACATCCCAGGCTGCATTCTACATGAACTACAGAATGAACTGGCACCCCACATAAGTACCATGTTCAGTCATAGCCTCACCTCAGGCTTTTTGACCACTGAATGGCACAAAGCAATGGTTATCCCACTCCACAAAGGGGGAGCCACCCCGGCCCCCAGGAACTACTGCCCCATTAGCCTGATGAGCCTGGTCTGCAAGGCTATGGAGCTTATCATCATTGAACTTATAAACAATGTCACTGGTAATCTCCAAACTCTGAACCCTACCCAGTTCGGGTTTGTAAAAGGCAGATCATGTCTCCTAAACCTGATAGACTTCTTTGAAGCAGTTACCAAAGCTGTAGATGAGGGTAAGGTGGTACACACAGCCTATCTAGATCTCACCAAGACTTTCAACACCACCCCCCACTCTGGAATTATAGACAAACTCACTAAACTAGGTATATATCCCTATGTCACAAGATGGATTTCCAGCTGGCTCACTGACTGAACCCACACTGTGAATGTAGCAGACTCTAAATCCAACTTCAGACCAGTGACAAGTGGAGTACCACAGGGCTCAGTCCTAGGTCCTCTCCTGTTTGGTATCTACTTCTCTGAAGTACAGGCTAACACAGAAGGTCTTTGGCTAACAAAGTTCACAGATGACTGCAAACTAGGAGCCATAATCAAATCTCCTAATGATGTGGGCATCCTACAAACGGGCCTCACTGAGACAGATGCCTGGTGTCAAAGCCATGGCCTCAAGGTCAATGCCAAAAATTGCATTGTCATCCCTTTTGGTAAAAACTCTGTACCCATGAACTACCACATAGGGTAGTCTACTTAACACTGAAAGTGTGATAAGAGACCTTGGGACACAGGTGGACAGTAGTCTCTCCTTTGATAATCACATCGCCACATTAGTCAGGAAATCCTTCTATGTGACACACCTCATCACAAAAGGTTTCTCATCCAGGAAAAAAGAGGTCATTGTTCCCCTCTACTCATCACTCATTAGACCCATTATAGAGTACAACGCCCCTTTTGTTATGTACCTCACAAGATATCTACAACAACTGGAAAGGCCACAGTAATACCTCACAAAGAGGATTACTGGCCTCAAACAGATGCCCTATGCAGACCGTCTCAAAAAACTCCAGCTTTACTCTGTCGCATATCGCCTACTCAGAGGCGATCTCTGCCTAACATACAAAGCTATGTCAAACCCAGAGCTGTTGGACATGCTCCATGTAAAGAAATCCCAATCCCTCTGAGCTACACGCTCTAGGGACCTAAACCTTGTCACCACAATAAACAGAACATGCTGGAGGGATAGATTCCTGTCTCAGAGACTTCCCATACTCTGGAACAAACTACCTATCTATATCAAACAAAGCTCCTCATTAGCACTCTTCAAGAAAAATCTTGATGATTGGATGGGAGATAGGAAATTCACCCCGGGGATCACTTCTGTGGCTCTGCTTGACAGGGGCACAGGAAAATAATTTTCTTGGGTGGCAAACACCAGGGTACCATTTGGCTAGGCTTATATAGGCCCTAGGGCCAATAGCATAGTACCTGCCTATGAACCTATGAACCTATGTGAGTGCAGCTGTTATATTTCAGAACATTGCTACTTATGCAGGGTTTGTTTGTACCTGATACTTCTGCAGATGTTTCAGTCTGGCAAGGATGTTTGGGCAGGTTAAGGCTGTATGGCTATGCATGAACTGTTAGGTGGTTTACAGTGTGCTCACCAGACATCCTTGGTTTGGTGTACACGTGTATCATACTGTGCTGTTAATCAGTAATTGGTAACACTTTCCTGTGTTCACACAACCCTCTGAAATGGGATTAGTGCAAACAAACCCTGTAACATCAGCAGCTGTTCCAATGTATAACAGCAACTATTTCACATAGGGCCATGTTAGTGTGTCTCTGACAAGGTATGTTAAGGCTTCTGCAGATGTCGTACAGTGAGTGAATTATTTGTGATGTTATTACAGTTTGTATTGTAATTTGTTTGGGTGTGGGGGTGATGTTGGTGTGTGTACATAGCAGATGCAGGTGTGTAGAAACTGCTTTTATACATAATCGGTATGTGCGTGAGGGTTCCTTCCCTATTTGAACACCTATCCTTTAGTGGACTAATACTTAGGTAATTGCAGGCTGATTCATTAAGGCACTGTTAATTGGTTCCTGTATAGCATGCAGGTGATGTTAGTCCTCGAATCCTTTCAGCAATACATCGGAATGTAATAAAGTGTTGCTACATGAAAGCTGTGTATTTCTGTCATAGGTAATGGCAATCATTGGAGTTGTGTTGTTGACTGACCCTCTTTGGCTAGGGTTTCCACCTTTTCAAATGGCCATAGTGGGCCATTTTCGGGACACACATCAGATTTCACAGGCCGACATAAACCCACTGTCAGTACAAGGGATCGAACTTTCCTTTTTTGCCTAAATATAAGCTTATTCTTGTAGCAGTTTAGTTGCTTATCCTGTTTCTTGTAACATATAGGTACTTTAGATACAGAAAGAACTATTGTATGCAACTATTACAGTACATATGGGACATAATTATGTCCTATAATCTCAGGGCATTTGCCACGTTTAATATTTTTGGTCAGGACACAACCGCCCAAAGAGGGACTGTCCCTCACAAAGTGGGACAGGTGGTAACACTATCATTGGCTCATGTCCATAGCACATATATGTAATAATGTATAGGCATATACTCTTCATATCCTTTGTTCATAAAGTTTGGTCGTGGCGGAATGTGTGATTGCTATGGTCCATGTTATACTCATATATGAACACTTCAACCACTGTATATGGGATACCTACAGAATCCCAAAAACACACAATTCCAACACCCACAGTACCGGGTGCAGACTTCCATACCCCACATTACCAACAGCGACAGTAACTCACAAAAGTAACACAAACATGGAACACACACAGACACACACAGACACACTTCTACCCACCACATCCAAACAAACCATCCTACACTATGTATGAGCAGGTGGGCAAGCCCCCCTACACACCCCATGTGGGTGTCTGCACCCCCACACCCCCCTACTTTAATATTCTACCTCCTAGATCACACAAACAGATGCACAAAGCAAACCCACACCCACACATTACAGTCCCCCAGGAGCACACACCACACTCAGAACACACACTTACACACACTACAGCCCTCAGAAACACACTTACACACAGTAACCTACCTGAACTGCAACACCAGAAGCACTGAATAAATGTCCCTTAACATTGGGATTTTAAACCTCGCGCTTCTGGTGTTTCGGTATTGTGGTCTTTCGGACTTTAAGCCTAGTGATTACATGCATCTGTATGTCAAGCAGTCGGTATGTGGTAGGTATCCCATTTATATGTACCTCCATGGTTATGTAGATGTTGTTAACCTATCTATATATCTACATATATATGTGTATCCTCATATATTGACATATCTCTCTCTCTCTCTCTCTCTCTATATATATATATATATATAAAAAATATATATATATATATATATATATATATATATATATATATATATATATATATATATATATATATATATATATATATATATATATATAAAACATATATATATATATATATATATATATATATATATATATATATATATAGAGAGAGAGAGAGAGAGCATACACCTTTCATTGGGTACATGCCAGTTTGTCCTATTTCCACACATTCCTACCTTTTGTGTTTTAACCTCTCAGTATACACAACTGCCATTGGTACATCTCAGGTAGCTTAGTGGTAGGTTATTGTGAAGATTGTGTACATGGTTGCGTGTTCTAATCCTGGCAGTGGTAATTTTACCTCTCAGAGCAGGCACTGGTAGTGCAAGGGTGATTAACGCACATTTCAGCGGATGTGTGTTCCAAATGTTTATTATTTTGTGGAATACTACCTATATATGCAAGCTGTGGTTAAGGTATACTATGTAACATGTAAATCATCTGAGAAGGTTCCTGACATGGGTACTCCCCATTATTTGGAACTACATCCCTGATTACATTATACGAAACCAATCACTAACACTCCAGGGAATCCTTACAGAGTGGGTGGGGAACAGTGGATACACCCCAGAGATCCTGCAATTGGCTCCGCTCCACAGAGAGACAGTTAGTTAATCAATGGGGTGGCGACAGCAAACACTTTTTGGCTATGCTTATTAGTGGCCTCGGGCAGTTAGGCATGTACCTACCTATGTATGTATGAACCTATACATACAGTATGGACACATGCTGATAGCTTAGTTTACTGTTCAGGTATTGACTTACCTTGTGCCAATGGCAGTTGTGTGTAAATAGTTGAGGGCTACCTATGTAGGATGCACACAGTAGACCACCTATACATGACAATTTACAGGTGGTCGTGTGTGTGTGCCGTCCATGTTTGCTGTGTGTGCAGGTGGAGAAGGGTGCTAGTCCATAAGTGCCTACACTGTCAGTGTGTGTGCTATACGTTCCCTCTTTGCCAAGGCATGGGCATACTGGGCACACCTCCGTCTGCCTACTGGGGCTGGCACAGGGTATTTGTGGTCTGAGTCCCTCTGTGCCTGTAGGGCCCTTGGCAATGGTGGTGGACTGTGAGGGCCTTCACCATTCTGTCCCTGCTGCAGCTGTTTCGGCAGGATCATATTGTGTAGCATGGCACATACTATGAAGATGTGGGCACACATGCCTGGAGAGTACTGCAAGGCTCCACCAGATATGTCCAAGCAACGGAACCATGAAATCAACATCCCAAACAAGCGCTCTATGATGATTCTGGTTTCTGCGTGTGTCTTACTATGGGGTTCTTGCGTGGCTGTGTGTGCATTTCTGATGGGAGTCATCATCCACGTTTCCAGTGCATAGCCAGCATCCCCCACCAGGTGGCCATATGGGATGTCCCCCCTGGCAAATACCTGATACAGTTGTGAGGCATGCCAGATGTGGGAGTCCTGATAGCTTCCAGGGCTGCCAGCACACACATCCATGATAATGCCCTGGGCATTGCACATGACCTGGCAGTTGATGGAGGGGTATCCCTTGTGGTTTATGTATCGCCTACCCTGCTCACTGGGTGGTGTCTTGATGTGTATGTGAGTGCAGTCTATTGCACGCAGTACCTCCAGGTAGTCCGCCACATGGTGGAAGAGATGCATATTGCTGGCCAACTCCTCCTGCGTTCAGGGTAAGTATATGTGCTCATTGGCATGTGGTAACATGGCATCCAGGAACTGGTGGAGCACCCTGGATGCTGATGCCTGTGAGATCCCCATGATATCCCCAGTTGGCCTTTGAAAGGTACCTGTGGCTAGTATTCTCAAGCTTACACATACCTTCATGTCCACTGGGATAGGTTCCCCTCTATTTCTGGCTCTGAGGCGTGGCCAGCACACCTCAACAAGTTGCTGTATGGTGTCCCTGTCCACCCTGTAATGCTCTACTATCTCCAGATCATGTAGCCCCTGGTAGGTTACCCTTGGTCTGAACAGTCTTCTCCTCCTCCCGTGCCTGAGATGGTTGTCAGCATCATCCTCCACACCACCGTCAGTCTCCAACAGATGCTGGTGAATCAAAGCTATGGCAGCCCCTAACATGTACATATTAAAAGTTCCCTGTCTGTATACACCAATGGTGTAGAGTGTCTGGGAATACACAAGTGGGTGGGGCTTTCACACCTTATACTATTCTGCAATGGATGATGCTAGTGTAATTGGGTGTGTGTGTGCAATTACAGCTGCAGGGTATCTTAATTATGGGTTTTACAGCAGGTACTGCTATTGTGGGGCCTTTGGTGTTGACTTACACTTGGCTGCCATGATTCATCCATTACCCTTTACTTCACTTTTCAACCAGATTCCCCTCCCATTGTCAGGCATGCATCCAGCTGCCTGCTTTCTTGTTTTGTACTTTCACAACCCAGGATTGTGTTGCGAAATGTGTTATGTAGCTGATCTATTGCAGTTTCTTTGTTCTGCTGTGACAGCTCTCTTTTCCTTGCAGTACGGCACCTCCCCTTTCCTGTTCTGCAGGTAGCTGCTAGCAGCCTTGTTAGTTGTTGTCAATGGCCCACTGTAAGTTCCTAGGTGTTAATTACTCATTTGTACTCCAATTACCATGCTGCAGCATTTCCTTATTGTCTTCCCATATCCTTCCTGTTTCAGCTATGGTGCATGCTGTGCACAGCCATTTACCGGGTTTTGAGTGTGTTTTCATCCACGTTCACATGCACTTTCAGTTACCTTGTGTGCTCTCAGCTAAGCAGTGCTATGGCTACTTCCACACCCCTATCCTGCGGCTTTGCTTAGCAACAGGCAACCCGGATTAGCAATGCTCCAATGTGCTTACAGCTATGGTGGTGCACCCCTCTCTTGATGTCATGTTTAC